>NW_019729899.1:555446-742855 GCF_002891405.2 Cryptotermes secundus | reverse complement strand
TCAGTAGAGGACTGTGGCCTCCCAGATCCCCAGATCTCAGTATTTCTGATTATTATCTTTGGGGCAACCTGAAGCAAAAAGTCTACAAAAATAATCCCCGCAGCATTGATAGTCTTCAAAATGAAATTACACGCGTAATTCATTCAATTACCGTCGACGAACTGCAGAGAGTGTCGCGTAATTTATTTGTGAGATGCGCGGCATGTTTGCAAGCAGAAGGAGGTCACTTTCAGCACCTGTTATAAACCACGGTAAGTTATCTTTTTACTGTATTCTTATAAATGTGTGCATGTAGAGCAACTGATGGACGGAGACTTAGCGACACCACTACACTCACGCTATCGGGGAACGGCACTGCAGTCGCGGGGAGGAGTTGCATCTGTTCTGCGGTGGTATGACTCACGGCAAATTGCAGCCGCGGCGCGCACTTGATTGTACGCACTGTATTATTGTATGTTGTAAGGTCTGCACATAATCTAGAGAACATGAGAAGATAGTAACATTGCAATTTATATTCTATTTTTAGATCGGCTGTGACCATAGTGTTAGCCTTGCAAAAGTCTGTCATGATCGTGGGTTTGAAGTGTTCAATTGCAATTGCTTGTCATTGCCACTGAAATCTGGAATTGCTGATGGATGTCTCAGTATTGCAGTTATTCATCATCTTGCCACTAAGGTAAATTTAGCGTAAATGAAAGTCTTTCTGTTGTCACTATGGATTAGGCAACTTCATGCCTGAACCAACCTCAAAATCCTCTTTCCACCATCTCTTTGGTTTTTCTGTTAGTCTTCACCCTGTACGTTTATAATTCCATAATATGAGCGAGTGAGTAAATAGGTCACAAATGAATGTAAAATGTAAAATGTGATATTCAAACCTGGAGAAACATTTATTTCTTGACATATCCTCCACCAACATTTATATATTTGTTCCATTGCCTTATGAGTGCGAAGAAACCCGCAGCATAGAAGTCTTTCAACTGTTGTCTCAGCCACTTTGCACCTCTGTTTCAACCTCTTTGTCATCAGAGAAATGTTTGCCACATCGGTGATTTTTTAGCAGACCAAACAGACAGAAGTCACTAGGGGCCAAGTCTGGGCTGTAAGGTGGATGTTCAAGAAGTTCTCACTGCAGTTCTTGAAATATTTCCTGGGTTGCTCAGGCTTTATGGGGTCTGGCCTTGTCATAACAAAGCAGTACCCCTGTTGCCAGTTGGCCTGGACATTTTCTGCGAATTGCAACTGAAGCTTCAATAGAACTTCACCGTATGATGCAGAATTTAAATTTTCACCACACTTCTGAAAATGGCCTAACAGTACTCGTGAGAATCTGAAAACACAGTGGGGTGGGACTAAGTCCCTTGTACTGTGGCCACTTCTGGCCTATTGCACCAGCTCCAGATGATAGGTGAGGGTGATTGTGGAGGAATTGGTGGAATGAAGATTGGCAGGGGAAACCGAAGTACTCGGAGAAAACCTGCCCCAGTGCCACTTTGTCCACAACAAATCCCATTTAACCAGACCCAGGATTGAATCCGGGCTGCTGTGGTGGGAAGCCAGCGACTAACTGCTTGAGCTATGGCGCGGCCCAACTTCATCTGTGTTTTCTGTGATATGCATCCGTCTGTTAATACTGAATTTAAATGCACTGCTTATTCTAAACTGTCATAATTATGATTTGAAACCTACCATTATCAATTTTTGGGTTTGACTTAGAGTCAGCCTTGCAGATTTATACAGAGTTCTCTATTAATTTCAGGAACGGAGATTGCAAGCAGTGGAAGAAATGGTGAGAATTCTACAGCCGGGTGGAAAAGCCCTTATCTATGTGTGGGCTAAAGATCAACAGAGGCATAACACACAATCTAGCTACCTAAAACAGGATAGAAAAAACAGAAAGAAGGATTGTGATGGTGAATTAAAATGTGTGCCACAACACGCTGATGGCAGTAAATCCAGAAACACAATTTTAAACAAGGTTTCAAGTCAATTCCCATCACTCCCAGTTCATACAAACAGAACACAATTCCAGCATCAAGATCTTCTAGTGCCATGGAAACGAAAGCCAGGACAGAAAATTGAACTTGATAACAAGACAGAAGGCGCATTATGTCTTGAAAACAGTTCCCAGGAACTGCCTACATTTTACAGATATTACCATGTGTTTGAGGAGGGGGAGCTGGAACTTCTGTGTAGCTGTGTGAAAGATTCCAAAGTTGTCCAAAGTTATTATGACCAAGGAAACTGGTGTATTGTTCTTGAGAGAGTGTAAACACTGTTTTAATACACTTGGAGATGAGTCATGAACAGATGCAAGAAACCAACTTAGTGCTTAACAGTGTCCACTTCCTTATACAATGAAACTCGCATTTACAGTACCATCTTTTTGAATCTTAGTTTTAAACAGACATAATTCTTTTTGTAATTAAAATATACAGATTAAAGTTTTATCATCATTTGAGGTATCACACTGAATAACCATGTAAAGGATACAAACGAGTGATGTGACAAACATCAACCTTTTCACACAGGGTCTTGTTCAAAGAAGTTTAGCAGATTTTGCAAGTCATATTTATCTAATACTTCCAGCAGCTGTGGAATTTTCCCTTTCACATTAATTCCTTTGAATTTGTGTCTGTCAATGTACAAATCTGTAATCATGCCTAAAAAACAGAGAACAAGTTATTTTATTAGCTCTTATGACTACGTTTGAAATTATTTCAATGTCAATTCCCTCTATTTTATGGTTTTCCTTCACTCAGCATTCAAGTAAGTTGTCCAGACAAAATAAATATGGAAAGGTGAAATATTTAACAAGGGATCTGTTTTTCAATTGAAGTGTTTTGTACTCAAAACTATGCTTCATTTACAGTGACTGTGTTAACAAACATTAATGCATGCCAGGCAGGTAATCATAAAATTATTTCCATACGTGCAGTTTATGCAATGTCTGTTTCCTACATCAAAACAACAGGCAACCTTGAAATCAGTAAATCTATGCATATAATAATACAGTTTCAAGAGTTTTAATGTCATAAGGGTAGTGACTGGTAGTTACTTTCGATAATGGTTATTCAGTATTTTGCAGCTCTTTGGCGACAACAGTTGGTTCACTGCAAATAGTCTTCCATTTATTGCATCCAACATCATGTCTGTGTTTATAACCACCGCACAGAAATTGGGAAAAATGTAGAACTGTGACAGTAAATATGTTTACTTCATTATTGTTTTTCTGTCTCAACAAAACAACTATCAAAATGTAGTTCATATTCATGGTGTACAAAGAGTTTATTGGTCCTAATGGTTTTGGGACCCAACCTCCTCTCCAGTGGGTATGGGGGGCTCTTTCCATGAGTGTAAAGCAACCAGGGCATGAAGCTGACCACACACCTCCACCAACTGCTGATATTGAGAATGGTGGAGGTATACCTCCACTCCCCATATATCTTCATGGCGTGGTGCTTAAGTAAGCACAAATACAATCTGATTTTACAGATTCCATTGCTTATGGTATACCTCCATTCCTATATGAGACCAGTACAGTTGCAAATTGTTTCAAACTGTTAATGAAACTGATTTACGTGGTATGCCTAAGCTTAATGAAATCTTTACTGTGAAAGCCCTTAGAGATAAATACAAAATAATAAATTACCATATAAGCGATCTAGGTGTGCAGGTTGTCGCTTGTACTGGGCCAACAGTTCCTTCTCATTTTTCAAAATATGTCTGTATTCTGGCAAAAGACATTCCAGTGATTCTGCATCATGAGTGTCCAGTTCTCGAAGTGCCTCCAGAAGTGCCACTTGTTTTGAGAGTTTCAACTGTGCTTCCAGCTTTGGATGTAGCAAATGTAGAGTGTGTACCACGCTTTCATCATTCACTGCTGTTATTCATATTAATATTTAAAATTATGTTTCCCAGTTATTCTATTCATATATGCCTTTAAATGTGATATAAAAAATTTGCCACATCACTGAAATGGGGTTTTTATGTGTTCATAACTTAAATTAATAGATTCAGTCCACAGTATATCATCACAATCATTATAGTTGTCATGACTATATAATTTTAAGACTGATAAGAATTTCATATAATTTTTCATTTCCTTTGTATCATCATGTGTAAACTTGTGTCAGTAGCAGACTTTGTTTTAATTTCATAACCAGAAAATTCAAATAGTGTGCAACATAATAGCATGTGATACGTGTACTAAAATCAAGCACTACCACCATTTAAAAAGAATACTTCATTTGATTCACTTACATTTATAAATTTTACACTCTAACCCACCAATTATAACAAGAACAGAAACTTAGTACTTACCACAAAAAATTTCCAGTTTTATTTTCTTCTTTGTGGCTTCTTTAGTTAAAATATCTTTTAGAATTGAGATAGTAGAAATATTATCTGACTGGAACTCTGCTTCCCCCTTCCTAGAACAAAATTATCTGCTTCACAAATACATCTTATATGAATGATCAGTTGCTTACATATTAAATACTATACAATTTCAAATTAGTAATTTTTATTTAATTACCTTTTTAGGTAAAACTGATGTGAGCAGCTAATTAAGGCACATTAAATTTCCCCTTCGTACTTCCACTCATATCCTTCAATAAGACACAAATTCATGTACATATGCTAGATGTTACATGAACTGGACAACATAGGCGTTTGAAGGAGTTTGGTAAGGGAATTTTCCTTTCTGAAATGTACCTTCCCATCTTATCCTTTTAAGTACATGGATCCCTTGTCATCTGTGATATTACTTTAAATCATTTTGTTACAACAATTTCATTTATAAAATCAGTGTTTGATGCAGGAAATTTGCAGAATCTATCTCCAATGATGTTTTATTACATCTTCTTAATTCTGTGCAATCCACAGCTTATAACTGATCATATGAGTGAACATGGGAGTAGTGAGAGCAGGGTACTGACAGCAAAATGCAAAAGCAATCTGTTACCACTGAGGAGAAATTAAATGTGATTTAAATGGTGTGAACATAATAAATGCATAGTTAACATAGCCAATGCAATGGGAATTATTGAATCAAAATAAAAATATCGGTATGAAAACATGTGAGATTATGGGCATAGCTCAAGTGGTTAGTTGCTGGCTTCCCACCGCGGCAACCAGGGTTCAATCCCGGGTCTGGTCAAGTGGCACTGGGGCAGGTTTTCTCCAAGTACTTCAGTTTCCCCTGCCAACCTTCATTCCACCAATTGCTCCACAGTCACCCTCACCTATCATCTGGGGCTGGTACAATAGGCCAGAAGTGGCCGCAGTACAAGGGACTTAGTCCCACCCCACTAGCAATAAAAAAAAATGGGCAACCAGATTTTCTAAAGTATTAGCAGATTTTAAGTTGTATTTATGGAGCATTGGGTGCATGAAAATATGGTACATACCAGTAAGAGCAATGTAGCATCGTGTCAAGGAATGTGGAGACAAAAGTGAATGTGACTTTGTCCCCAGTAGGAGCCTTCTCGGGTATCTCAGGTAGGCAGAAGGACACCCATGTATGTATCTCTCCAAGACTGAATGCCCCCTTCAGTGTGAGTATATTATATGGCCTGTAATATGCATAATGAATGTCACTACAGATACAACACAGAATTCAACTCTACATATATACATTAAAACTCCTGGAGTAGCCATATTCTTCATGTGCTATTATCCAACGAGGATTAAATTCCAGAAATCATGCCCCTAGTTGATGTTTTTGGAAATGTGGTGAAGAAAACTACAAAAAAATATCAGAATATCTTAGTAAACTGGTCACCATTTGAACTGGGAATATTGTGATATACTGATCAGATGGATATGATGTGGCTTGCTTCATTATCTCAATTTACCTACCATTTTAATGAATAATGTGTCAGTGACCAGAAAACAAGTCTTTATTTACCATACAACACTTTGTAACTTTATTCTACGAATTCTCCCTCTACTGAGGCCATATAGATAACCAAGTAAGTTAGTTCAGTGACATATCTAACTTGCATATTAGAGGTATCCAGGTTAGGTCTGGATATTGTGGCCAAGCCTTTTCATGCTATTGCTCAGTCCCTGTAGATGTGTACTAGACAGAACCTAAAATAGGCTGACTGCTTACTAACACATCCATTTCACTATAATACTGACATTCATCATGTAACCTGGGGACAATGATGTAGCAGTAACACTCCATCTAGATCTGTATTTGGGATCTTGGTGTGTGCTATCAAGGTTACTTCTTGTGAATGACCATCTACAGTTATCACAGAAAATTCTGTTCACTGTGTCTGCTAATGATATTTAACAGAATTTGCTGTAATAAGCATAGATGGTTGTCCACAAATGACCTTGTATCTGGGAGGCACCCATTTAAAATGTTTATTGCATTATTGGTTATCCTGACTGAACAGTTTCATGGCTTTACTAAGTGTGTTCAGGCAGATGCCAGCATGGTACTATGACCTTCTCCTTCCTATGCCTTTGTGACTGACTTTTCATTTCATTCACTGCTATATAACCTCAAAAACTGTATCAGTATTGCTAAACAATGTATCAGTCATCCTATCACATCTCATTTGATCCCACATAATTCGGTAGTTCATGAATCACATAACCAAATATATGAAATTCAGATTCTCACCAATGGAGGAAAAGTTTTCATTTCATGACAGCAATATGAGGGCTATTAGGAAAGTAAACTCTGTTTATTCAGGCAACTAATGTAGGAATGGGAGAGAGCTTGCACATGCAAGGTAGCATCATGACTTATTGTCTTGTAAACCAACACATTACTGGTCACATAATGTTTGTTCTTGTCTTTACAGAGTGTGTCCTGTGATTGATAATCCTGTCAGCTGCAAAATTCATGCCGTTATCCATTTTCTTCATGGTAAAAACATTTGTACTGCAGAAATCCATCGTGAATCATGTGTGGTTTAACGCCAAAATTTAATGAGTGAAGGAACTGTAAGACAATGGTGTGGAATGTTCAAAGTTGAGAGAGCAAATATTCACAATGAAGAGCCAAGTGGTCGGCCATCTGTAGTTAGTGGTGATCT
The DNA here is from genome assembly GCF_002891405.2 of Cryptotermes secundus. Taxonomy (NCBI): domain Eukaryota; kingdom Metazoa; phylum Arthropoda; class Insecta; order Blattodea; family Kalotermitidae; genus Cryptotermes; species Cryptotermes secundus. Next base: position 735,797 of record NW_019729899.1, on the reverse strand, counting down.
TGTTCAAAGTGTTGACCAAAAGATTTGTGAGAGATGGCGCTTCACAATTTCAGAATTTTTGTGAGAATTTCCACAAATTTCATGCACTGTTCTCTACAGAATTACCATAGTTACATTAGGCAAGATGGGTTCTGAAAATGCTCATGGGTGCACACAAAATGCAGAGAATGGCTTTAACTTTTGTATACTCGTACATGTTTAGAGCGACACCACAAAGCTGGTGATGAATTTCTCAGTCACATTGTATGAGTAACAAGTGATGAAACCTGGGTTTCATTTGTGAATGCTAAAACCAAAGAGCAGTCAAATCAGTGCATGCACACACATTCACGAAACAAGCTGAAAAAGTTTAAACAGATGTTGTCTGCCAGAAAGCGGATGGCAATTGTTTTCTGGGACAGGAAAGGAGAACTGATGGTGAAATTCCTGCAACAAGGGACCATTATAATGTCTGGAGTGTCCTGCAAAACACTAGAAATACTGCATAGGGCCATTCAGAACAAAAGGCGTGGAATGATGACATCCGATGGAGCGCTCCTGTATGACAATGTCTGTCTGCATACAGCTGCTCGCATTCAAGAACTGCTGGAGCATTTCAACTGGAAGTTGTTTGACCACCCTCCTTACAGCCCTGATCTCGCTCTGAGCGACTATCAGCTGTTTACTTACCTGCAGAACTGGTTGGGATCACAGCATTTCAATAATAATGAGGAGTTGATGGAAAGTAACAAAAAGTGGCTGAGCTTCACAGGTAGCAGACTTCTTTGACATAGGGATACAAAAACTTGTTCCCTGATATGATAAATGCCTCAGTTCCAGTGGTGACTATGTTGAGAAGTAGCTTAAGTATGTACATATTTTTTGTACATAATAANCTGCTTTCTTCATAGTCACTGCCATGAAAGCCTCAAATCTTACATAATAAGATTTGTTTTCCTCATTGCTTGTTTTGTTAACAGCTCACTGGAGGTTTCTCTCCAAATAGCCCTCGTACATATGATTACATGGATAACTCTCCCATATTTTACAAACATACCCATTTATAGACACAGATTCAATATGCATTACATTCCTAATACTACCTGTGACTCCTTGTTTAAAGAACTGACCGTACTGTATTTATTCTTCATTTTAATTTCAATCCTACATCATGTCATTTAAATTCATTCTGGTCCTACTGAGCCAGTTAATTTAAACATCTCTTCTTACACTTTAATACAATATACATGGCAGGGGACATTCAATGTTACTGTTTTTTTAGGACAGGCATGGAAAAAGAATTACACTATCCGGAAGATAGTTGAACTGTAAAACTTACCGCTGTGGGTCAAAGGAATGACAACGCATATGAAGAGACAAAGGTTTTATCTTATACTGTTGCAACTGACAGCACTTGGGTTGAATCAAAGGTGTGACATATGTCCGTAGAGTTCCATGCTGCCCTTCAATTGTACGCAGCTTCAGTTCAAGTCTGGTTGTATTCATTTGGCAGCGGTACGTTGCCAGCAAGTAGTTACCACTCTGCATGTAAAGCAATCACAGAAAACACAAGCTGAGGTCTCCATGTTTTCATTCTCATTTTTTAAGACTTAACTTTTCCTGAAGATGGAAATATTGCCAAACAAATTGAACCATGGCAGGCAGATGTCACAGAAAATTGTAACATAAATTTAACATTAATTGTTTTTATAAACTACAAAAAGACTAATAAATCACATAAGTTGTCAAATACTTGGAAACTTTATAAACTCTGCCATCTCATCTCACCATTACCTGTTTCCCGCGTTTTTCTCTGCATCATCCACATGATAATCCAAAAGGAGCAGAAGATGTCATTTAATGCTTTCAAAGCTATGAGTGAGACATCTCACTCAGAAACACTGTATCACTACTTTTTAATATTTTGAATATATATTAAGTATCCTGCTTACCCCTGGTTCACATGCACTGTAGCTTACAACTGCTGAATTTCTCTCCACATCCAGCAAGTCCACAGGAACATCACTTTGGATAAGTACATTGTCTATAGCTGTCTGCACTTCCAGTATTAGTGAATATGAAGCATCATCTTGACAGAGAGTCATCTGTCAGCAAGTAATCCAATTATAAATAACAACGCACGAATTGAGAAAAAATGTGCCTACAATATCCAAGAGAATGAAGCAGAATCCCATTACATGTTCCTCTGGAGATGACAGATTTAACCATTGAACTCTAGGAAACCTCAAATGGTAGATGCTCAATGCTGAGATAATGCGTCTAACACTAGAGAAATATTGAATAAAGGAAAGCCTTATAAAAGAGGAGAGGGGGACTCCATTTTAATGTCTCATTAACATACATCAGAAGTCAGTATGCATACATAACATAAATAAATGCAGTTACCTGTAGTGAAAATCAAAATCAGAGTTTTTAAAAATTTTGCAGGTTTGACATATGAGATCTGAGGTTCTCAGAGAGGTTAAACTCAAGATTATGGTTTCCTTGGGTGTGACATCATGCTGTCACAGACATAGAGCTGTGACATAGAGCTGCCGCTGTCTTTCTACCTTGATAATGGAGGCAGCAGGTTCCTCTGAAACACTGGTACCTATCTACCAAACTACATAGTGTCACAATTCAGGAGACTGTAATCTTAGTAACATAACAAATTTTGGCAAGGATGCAACATATGCTTATATTTTCTTAAAACGTTGGAGACTTAAATAGAGAATTTCTACAACAAAGACCAAAACCATGACAAAAAGTAAAAAGGCACTATTCTCTAAGCTGGAATTTAAAAATAAAATTACAGAACAAATGATAAGTTTCAAATCTGTGAGAGTTGAAATAACAAGCAATGGAGCCTTAAAAACAAAATTCAAACAAGAGGCAAACAAAGCAACCAGAATATCCAGGTGCTTAAATGATACTAAACAGAGAACAAAAGGTAAGAATATATGTGTTATCAGGCCATACTGAGCCATGCAGCTGAAACAAGAGCAGATACCACAAATACAAAATGAACATTGAAAGCATAACTGAATGTATTAAGAAAGATAAGGGGAGGATATCAGAGGCTGATAATAAGGGAAGCCAAGATATCAGTCAACAAAAAAAATTCCATGAAATAGGAGAATGCATGAATAAATGTAGGTGAGAATTGAACAATCATGTCTCATGAATGGCAACTGTTGGGACTGCTTGAATAGCAAGAGACAAACTAGAGGGAGGAGTCCTGAAAGACTAAACAAATGATAGCAAGATACATACTCTGCAGAAAATAGATCCTATGGTCTAAAATACAGAAGAAAAAGATCAAATTGTGAGCAATTTAGGAGAAATGGATAACGTTGTAGTCTGGTAGGTAAGTACCTATACAGAAGACCATAATATGAAAATCCAAAATAGTGAAAACCTCAAATTTAAATAATATGTTAGTTTTCAAATCTAACACTTCTCCTTTTATGAGCATGAACATTAGAATTCTGTAGCATATAGAAGATTTTGTACTTATAGTGTTCTCTGTAGTGACAACTGAAAACCCTTGTGTGTAACAGTGAACTGTATAATATGTCGATCAGCGATAGCACTGTAATAAACATGATTAAGAGAGATTGTGACCAAAGTGGTAATAAATCCAATCATCCAAACTAGAACCCATCATTTTTGTCATGCGTACGACCCTACACGTGGCAATACTAATGTCATTCACATATAACTAATTTCCTAAGTTTGTGACCAGCCAACTGCCAGATCAAAAGAAACTCCAAACTTAAAAACTGAGGATGTGATAAGGTGTTGCCCGGGCAGGACAATCACGTAGCTCATGGGACAGTGACAGATGAATATGGAGCAATGTTACAATGATGATCAGTAGGGGAAAATCTAAGAAAAAACTATTCCTGTGTTACCCTGTTTGTCATGAATCTCATATGAAGTCACCCAGGATTGAGCCTAAGGCACCATGGTGGAAGACTGAAAAAAAATGCCGTGATAAAATTCCTGAAGAACCGGAAAATAACAGCACTTCAATTCCATATTTTCTGTTTATCTCATGCTCCAACATTTCTAAACTTTTGCTACATCCATTTATACCATACAATCTACTTTAAATTTATCTTACCTTATCATTAATTGAAATGAATGGAATTGCTGATAACCCATCTACTTTGTCTTGTGTTGCTGCTTGATACTTTTCTCTTTCTCTGTTAACTCTTTGTTCTAGCTCATCAATTTCAAATCTGTAAAAAATGTAACTTTATATAGATAGCAAATATAGAATTTAGTATTGCCTTGTTCCATTTTAGAATCTGAAGGAATATTAACACCGTAGCAATTAAGAAATACAATTTATTTTTAATTTACATTCTTAAAGTAACATCCTTGATTGAAATATTTATTGTCTATGATAAATCGCTGAAGAATGGAAGAGCACATCATGCCACTTTACAGGCATTATATAATTTTCCACTTACCACAGAGTAGCAAACACACAATGTTTTAGTAATTTATATCATATAAATTTCACATGTTGAGTTCCCATTTATTGTTAAACCGAAACATGTCATGCAATATCCATGTTATTTCTCATTTTTCTAAAAATCTCCTAACTAAAAGTTACATATACTTCTAAGATATGTGTATAAAACTTTTGGATTGTAAATGAATAGTACAAGTGTTTTATTCCTGCGTCATAGGAGAAGAGAAGAGAAGTTAACAAATATGAAGATGAGGTGGCTCTGCTGATATTGTTAGGGCAGCAGAACATTTAAATCAAGAAGGCTAAAATGGGCTGGATAGAGAAATACAAATGCACAGGTGGCTGGTTAGCAGTTCAGTTAGCCAGAAAGAAGAATACTACATAAAGAGATATAGTGACACGTATGTTAAATTTTCAAGCCTTTCAGAAATATCAGACAAGGGTGTACCTGTGCTATTAATACAGCATGCTCCTGTTACAGATAAAACCATGCTGAATACAAAACCTGAAGAAGCCAAAACAAGTCTTGTGTAGTGAAAAACAGAAATTCAAAGCAATGAAAATTAATTAAGAAACCAATATTTCTATTATTAGTTTTATTCACAAATGTAGAACCTGGATTTTAATACTATCTGTCCTAGCTACTGGACCAAGCTCTAATAGTGTTTCTCAAAGTGGGAAACATAGCCTTTCAGGGGGCCATGAAGTTTTCATGGTCTCTTAATTATAATAATGTAAACTGACAAGAAAAAGCTACATTAAATTACAAACATACAATTTAATAAAATATGTACCTCACAGACAACATTAGTAATTAATTTTTGACACTCTTACATCATATTTTTACAGGTTGGAAGACCTCAAACTTTTTATTCATATAAAGGAAGTCTCATAGTAAAAGAGCTTGTAGACTTTGCTCTAGTACATAGATATGTTGACCTCCTTAATAAGTGCAAGGATGTCACATGGGTCTTGCTACCATCACAAGATTGCATACACATTAATGACAAAGAGATAAATGACACAGTCAGATCACTTTATGAAATAACCTTTGTGAGACCTTCTTCAAGTGACAAACCTCATGGCTTTGGAATCATATTTAAAAGAGCTCAAATCAGACTTGTGAAGTAGATCTCTGGCCTTCATCTGTGACCATGAGTCTCACTCATTATTGGTACACAATGGGTTTCAAGTGAAAATATGGAACAAACTGTTATTTCAAGAGTAAGATTTAATCATATGGTGTACACTTAAACAGCTGAATTTGACAGAGGGAATTATAAATTAAGCAATTAATTAATTCTATTTGGCACAAGGAAAAATTGCCTGATAAATGGAAGGAGTCTATCAGTTCACAAGAAGGGTGATAAAACTGACTGTATATCACTGCTATGAACTTCATACAAAATTTCCAATATTCTTCTCTCAAGGTTAAGTCCATAGAGAGATGAAATTACTGGGGATCATCAGTGTGGGTTTGATGTAACAGATCACCTGCTGATCCCTTTCATTTGAAAGGGATACTTCAGTTTAGATATGTGACTGAGAGTTGTAACCACAGTTTTCATCCCAGTCACATTCAGCTGGGAAGCTGAAAGACAAGATTTCATTACTGATCTAATATTATACCAGAAATTTGAACCTTGAGACTAGTGTAGTTTTGTAATCTGGCTCTATTACTGGTTTCAGGTCTGCTGAGTGCTTGTATAGTTATTTTAATTTTGTATACCTCACATTGTTTCAATATACTGGTAACTGGGTAAATTGTTATTTATTTATGAGACTAAATTCTGTAATGTTATGTTGGGTACGGTTATATGTTAACTTTGGAAAAATCAGCCTTCATTCCACTGACCTACAGTAGCAATTAAGGATTATTTTGAACAAGAAAATGTTCCATTTATACTGTATGCACAGGTGTCATGGTTGAGTTAATACTGGATGTGCAGTTCATTGGTTGATTGTGTTGCCACAGACATGATGCAGACTATTTAAGGATGGGGCATTTAAAGACTTTAGTTGCATTCTTATTAGTTGTTACAATTACATTTGCTGTTACTGAAAACTGCTTAATCCAGAGAACATGTGTACAACAAATGGTGTTCCTCGAAATCTTAGCAACAATCCTAAGTGCTCTTCATGGAAGGATTGTAACCCTCCTTTGGAGTCCATCTGTGCAACCTGACCACTTTCCATCTTATGGTGAGGATTTCCAGGCTTTCCTTATTCATGTCAAAATTGGACATTAACTGTAATTTAAGTTGTTCTTCTAGTTAATGCTGTATTCAAATCCTACATCTTAACTTCAGATAACTATTAATAAGCACAGAATTAATAGTTATGGTATAAGGATTTCCTTCTGCAGTTTACAGGTTACAGAATGGTTCACTCATGATATTTTTCTGCAATGATACCACTTGCACTGAGTCAAATTGTCCGTTTCCAAGCACAAACAGAAATCTTGATGCCAATGTAGCCGTGTCTCCCCTATAAGATGGTAGTGAAAGCAAGTTACAGCTTCCTCATTCAGACAAAAATTATAAGTTCACTTTAATAATAATGTATTCCCAATTTTATATTGTTACTAATCTGCTTTTCGCAGCTGCTATTTCATTTTATCTTACAATCAGTCAAACTCACTAAAAAAAGACTGCAAATTATTTAAGTTTTTCTGTAGTATTATGGTGATGTGAAATGTGAATTGCTACAGAATGGCCAACACTAATTTTGTGCCATCAGCAGTGACATCAAGCAATTGCTCTATTTGCTATTCCTTCATCTAGCCTTGTATGGAAAGGATATTGCCTCTGAAATAAATTGTACTGATACATACATATTTCAATCTCTCATTATAAAAGCAAATATATCACTTCAGATACAATATAAGGTAAGAGAGGTTGTTGTGAATTACATGTATGCTTAACATGTGACCTGTTCTGTATCAGGACAGCCTGCATTTTCTTGCTGTTGTCATAAGAGGAATAGTCTACTCTTAACTTCTAACAAGTTAGAGGAGAAATATTTATCATGATAAATTTTATGTATTTATAACATAGAGGACAATTAAAATAAAATATTAGGTGAAGTTAATATTAAAGTCAGAAATAAATTAATAAAAGCCTTCTATAAAAACATCCAATGAAAAATTAAGGAAACTGACCAGAATGAATGAAAGTAAAAACCAAACAGTGATTTAGAGTGAAATAAGCATGAAACATTTCTCAGTCTGGAACTGAGTGTGTGTGTGTGTGTGTGTGTGTGTGTGTGCCAACACTGTATAGTGCAAGATACCTCAGACGCATTATCTTCTGCTGAGCATCCTGGGAAATATTCATACTGCCAGTTTCTGTATCCATAAGTATTTGCTTATCCACCACTTCTGTTGTCAAGCCAAAAATCCATCCTATGCAATATGAATTTATTGATAATAAATTAAACAACAGCATTTATATTGATGAAATATAAATCAAAATTCTTTGCTAGCCTTCATTCTAAAGTTGGTCATGCATTCATTCACTGATTCAAGGTTAGGCTAAACTTTGTACAAAATAACATAATATTTGTATAAGGTTTGTAAGCTGTTGTTCTTACAATGGAAATGCCAAAATCCTTTTGACCTCAAATCTGGATGAACATGAGTCTCAATTCAAGTTGTCCCTACTCTAGAGAGAAGGTCTTCACCTCAACTGCCAGTGATACACACTTAACTCTGATATGTCTGATATGAGAGGCCCTGCCAACAGTTATGCTAGTATCAGCACTGCTCCTCATTTCATTAAAGCTCATAATTCGTATCATCACAAAGAAGGTTGTAATTCTTGCAAGAAGATACTTAAAGAAGTTAAATCAGACTGAATAAAAACTGGAAAAATATAATTTTTGCTTTATTTTATGATGCTGTCAGCATTTGATAGCACTGAATGGTGGGATGATTGGTGAATAATGAATTGGAAAGGATTTGGAAGGCACCAGTCATGACATAATCAAGTTACTATCCCAGTACTTCCCTGGAGGGGGAGAGGGAAAAAAAACTCAGAATAGCCAGTAACCTGGCTAAAATTCAAACCAAGCACACCCAAAAATACAAGTCTAGAGAGCTACTGCTACATCAGCTTGCTCAATGGAAAAATATTTATTTTTAATATTTAATTATCCAGCACAAGTAGCAAATGTTTGGCAGCACCAGTTCTTCATACATTTCCTACCATATGGTTCTGTTAAGTGAATAATCTCTCCTTGCATACTTCCCTCATTTGAAGGAAATTATGAGGAATGACATTTATAAGATCTATGGTATATATGCCAACTGGTGTATTTTCTTGTATCCATTATGAGAGACAGTTCGAAGCAGCAATACAAAATGATGGATAACAGACAGAATATTTATCTAATCACTGCTGCTGATTTATGCACACTTGATACAGAAACCTGTCCCTGTGCTTAACTAAGCACTGTACTACAAAAGCGTGTGGGGAAAATGAAGTATAATTTTATGCATCCTTAACCTGAGCACTAAGTACAGGTGAGTAGTCACCTTTGCACCCTGGCTGCTTTAACGCCAAAGAAGAGCCCTCAGTGTTACTAGATAGGAGGCTGCGTGCGTCTCAAAGCCAATCTAGATGCTGCAGAATCAAACCCTGATTTCTTGGTCATCCAGACGATAGCCTAGTTGCTATACCAACTCAGCTAGTATGCTTGATACTATGAAAGCCAAATATGTTGGTGATGGTCAAAATGTGGACACTCAACTGTTGACTTTGCACCTGTGCCTAAGCACCATACAATTGAGGTGAATTTCCAAAATGCCTGGACACAACTGTATATGGAGGTGAGTGGTCAGCTTCACTTTATACATGGTATAACGGCTTCCTGGTGCTCCATTGGATTGTACAAGGTGGGCTCCAGAGCTATGCCTGATGTGACAGTAAAGACAATCTCTGCCACTGCCAGGAATTTAACCCCAATCCATCCAGACCACAGCCAGTAACTCTACTGACCGGCTCACTTGTGGCAGCAAATGTGTTCATAAAATGTGTGTACTCCTTAGAATGACATCCATTTTTATGCGATAATTATTAAATAATATCTTCAAAACTTCATTTAGCTTTAACTTTAGATTTAGGAGCCGGGGTAGCATAGTCAGTATAGTGACTGGCTATGGGCTGGATGACTGAGGGGTTGGAGTTCCGAGTCCTGGTAGGGTCAAGAATTTTCTCTTCTCCAAATCATTCAGACCAGCTCTGGGGTCCACCCAACATCCACTGGGTACCTGGGTCTCTTTCCCTGGCAGTAAAGAGGCTGGAGCATGAAGCTAACCACTCATTTCCAGCTAGTGCCAAGGGCAAGAAAATGTGGATCTATACATCCACTCCCCCATACACCTTCATGGATTAGCGCTTAATTAGTTAAGCAAGGGAACAACATTAGCTTTTTTATAACCTTTTAGCTTTAGTTTTAGCTACTATGCACTGTGAGACTGACAAGGGAGGCAACCATATCCCAAGAGATTAATGGGTACTTCCAAGAGTTGTCTCATGATGATGTAATAGTTTTCTTGTAAATTTAGACTAATTATTAATTATATATTCCTTTAACATGAATTATTTCACTCAGTGAATATACACTATGTGAAGAAATAAATAAAGAGACATATTACCTGTATATGTTGAAGCCACCACTTCTTCATAGCCTGCATTTCCAACAACCCCACCATGGACAGAGGTAATACTTTCATTACATGACTGAAACAAAACACAAAGAATGAAGTGGGATCCTGAGGAGAGGGAGTGAACCACAATATCTCCAGTATGAATCAAGTCATTTTAGTATTAACTGGTTAATTTTCTCACCAAACACTTACATAAGAAAACCTCTGTGTTAGTTTGCCTTCTTCACCAGCATCATCACCCAACGAGAAAATATCCAAAGTCCCATCCTGTCGCCCTATCAGAAGGTCCAATACTCCATCTCCTGACATATCATAGCAGTCCATACAGACGATACCGGCTCGTTGCTTCCCATCATTCAATATCCACCTGTGATCTACATCCATTCTGAAAAACAAAATGGTTTATTTGCTGTACTTCTTTTGGCTTACAGAGATATTGGGTTTCAGACTATATCCATCATCCTGGTTTCAAGATAACTAAGAAAAACACGACGTTTCGGAAACTGGATCTGTTTCCGTCCTCAGGTGAGGGAAAACACCTGGAACAGTGATTGAGGCTAGCTAGGTGTTTTCCTTCACCTGAGGACGGAAACAGATCCAGTTTCCGAAATGTCGTGTTTTTCTTAGTTATCTTAAAACCAGGATGATGGATAAAGTCCAAAAACCCAATATCTCTGTGTGTTATACACCATCATCAGAATCCTATAGTAACTACTTCTTTTGGCTTATTTTGGACTTCATCCATCGTCTGGTATGTAAAAGACAAAAGACCACGACGTTTCGGAGACTGGATCTGTCTCCATCTTCAGGTGGGTAGGGAAGGATAAACCTACTCAATTGGGCACGTTAGAAAGAGCCAGTCTCAGTCATCCAGTGATTAAGACTAGCTCTTTCTAATGGACCCAACTGAGTAGGTTTATCCTACGTAAGAAACAGATCATAAATAAGAAACTGCAAGAGCAACTACAATCAAACAGACTACATGCAACAGGAAAGGAACTGAAGAGAAAAGAGGTCTGTGAGAAGGCCAAGAATATGCTGGAAGGACCAGGTGTTGGTAAACGAGGAAAGGAGGAACAAGATATGGACACAAGTTATGAAACTTAAACTTTGGAGGGATACACATGGATTGAAATATTCGTCTCGCTCTTGACAGTCACAGGTCAAAGATAAGGAGAACTAACCTGCCTACATGAACAAGCCCAACTCTCCCGTCTGCGGTGCCATATAATATCTCGTCCCCAGCTTCCCCTCCATCACTGCCATTGAGACGCAGGACGGCTGGTATGGCATCAACCTCTATATTGTGAAGCACAGAGGATCGATCCAGCACTCGTAGCATCCTGTCCTCACAAGCTAATATTGGAGTCAGCCTGTTAGCCTACATAAACACAAATACAAAACATTGTATTTAAGTATCCTGCTGCATTAATACTCTTCACAAACTATGCCTCTGTCCACAATGCAACTTATTTATTTTCTCCCTCTTCTTCTCACACTCACAACACATTTTGGCCATATATGGTCATCGTCAGATGTTCTTTTGCCAGAAACTGTTTCGCTATGCAGTACATCCCACTTCTTCCATCACACATGAATGTGATATGTGTAACTTAAAATAATGGCCTCTATTAAAATCAATAAAGTGTAGTTAAAATTTAATTAAAACCTGTCAATATTTTGCTTAGGGGCTGTCCTCTCTTTATCCAGACATCATTGTGTAGATTTTCTTTGTTTCGATGTCTGTGTGTATGTAGCTCTCAAAATATTGAAGTAGTTATCATGTATGCCCCCTGCCTGTGTGGTGGTGGTGTTCTGTGTATGTAGACCATCATCAGTACTAGCGGAAACATATATATAGTGTAAATAAATATATGTTACAATGCTCTGTGCTACACAGATGGGTTCAATGTGATCATGTTTTGTTAATACACCCATGTCTGGAAACACTTTGCTTATGTGCTAGGGCCTCTGAAATATGAAGGAGAAGGCCCTTACCTCTTACCTCTGTGGCTTACTGGTGACAATTATCTAACATTTCTCCAAGAGACCTTACCGGAGTCTGTTGTGAAATGTGGTTCCAGCATGATGGTGCCCCGGCACACTGCATTAATGTCATCCATGAGTATTTGGATGAAACTTTTGGCAACAGAGGGACTGGACGTGGAGGCCCAATAACCTGGCCCCCTCGCTCTCCTGACTTTACTCCATTGGATTTCTTTCTCTGGGGGTACATGCAAAGCCTGGTGTACGAGTCTCCAGTGGAGACACAACATGATCTTGTGGCAAGAATTGCAGTAGCAGCTGAAACCATCCAGGAAATGCCGGGAATCTTTCAAAGAGTTCAGCATAACATAGACAGGTGGTGCAGAATATACAATGAAGTTGGCGGCTGCCATTGTGAGCAACATTTATAATGTAAAACAATGATAACATCCCCTAAAACTTATGCATCCTATTGGAAAATTTTGTGACCCTTAGTGCCAAAAGGAAGCGTTTCTGGACACTGGTGTATTAACAAAATATGGTCAGATTGAACCAATCTCTCTACCACAGAGCATTGTAACATATACTTATTTACACCCTGTATATAACATAGGACATGAACAAATATATCCAATCCCAATAAAACAATAAATAATTGCTTACTTTAGATATGTTGATAACACATTTATGATATATGACCAAAGGAAAACAAACACAGAACACATTTGATGAATCTAATGAACTACAACCATCCATAACATTCACCATAGAAAAAGAACTATACAAATCCATTAATTTTCTAGATCTCACAATACAGCATAAAGACAGAAATTTGCAATCTGCAATATACAGGAAACCGACACAAACTGATATTATAATACCCAATATTTCATGTCACCCACACAAACAAAAAATATTACGTATTAACTACCTATTAAATTGACTACACATGTATCCAATAACTGAAAATGCAAAAGACACAAGAACATCAAGAACATATTACACAATGAGGAGTATAACACAGACCTAATCAGAAAACCACCTCCCCCACAAAAACAAAACACACACACTGACCCTCAGCACCAAAGAATAAAATGGATTACCTTCACATACAGTGGCAAAGGAGTAAGAAGGATTACAAAATCTTTTCAGAATACAAGAGATAAGTACAGAAGAAGTGGCATTTATCAAATTAAATGCCTAGATTGTCCACTGAAATACACTGGGCAAATGGGGCGAACGTTTAACATCAGATATAAAAAGCATATCCAGGATATTAGATATTCAAACCACATACCGAACACGGGTCATAATAAAAAAATATAAGGTCTACATACATGCAACACCACCACCACACAGGGAAGGCAAGCAGGGGGCATACATGATAACTACTTCAATATTTTGAGAGTTACATACACACAAACAACCATGCCGCTGCACAAGTAATCCAAACAAACTCTGTGCAATGGTTTTTTGGATAAAGAGAGGACAGCCCACAAGTAAAATACTGACAAATTTTAATTAAATTTTAAGTAGACTTTATTGATTTTAATAGAATCCATTATTTGAAATTATGACATATCACATTCATATATGATGGAAGAAGTGGGATATACTGCATAGTGAAATAGTTTTCGGCAAAATAACACCTGATGACAACCATGTATGGTCAAAACATGTTGTGAAAGTAAGAGAGGGAGAAAATAAATAAGCTGCATTGTGAATGGAGGTATAGTCTGTGAAGAACACATAGAAAAGTCACAGTTTTTATATTAAAACAACACAGTTGTTGTCATCATACCTTACCTTTTCAGCAGAGAGTGAAACAACATCATTAATTTGGTCTCCGCACAGATATGAATTTGTGTCTTTACAGTCATGATATTGGTTGTATGCATGTTTACCACAAACGAGAAGGTTACTACCACTAACATGCCTGTAACAAGGGATGACATAAAGATCAAAACATAAAATTACTGGCTACAGAAATCATAAGTAGTTACTATAGGATTCTGACGATGGTGTATAACACACAGAGATATTGGGTTTTCGGACTTTATCCATCGTCCTGGTTTTTAAGATAACTAATAAAAACACGACGTTTCAGAAACTGGATCTGTTTCCATCCTCAGGTGAGGGAAAAACACCTATTCTGTTGGGTCCCTTAGAAAGAGATAGCCTCAATCACTGGAAGATTGAGTGATTGTGCGTTGTAGACATTTTCTAGCAACAGCTGCTGTTTATACAGTCACCACTTAACAACAGGTCTACATGCCACAACATCTCTCATATACTTCATCCAGATCTATCAGGTTCTAATGAAGCTGAAAAAGCAGGACACGTGGGAAATGTAAGCATGCGTGCAGTAACGTCTAAAACTCTGTTTTACAGATGCTGACAATCCACAGTATCCATATGCTCCTCAGAATTTAAACAGAAACAGATGATACTCACAAATGACATGCTTCATGCCATCTGTACAGAAATTCATAACAGCATGCTGGCGACAGAAAAAAAAGTGCTTTTATACTATATTTTTGCATTGTCATTACTGGCACCTCCATCAGAACCAATGACTTTCAGATATGGAGTGATGTTGCCCGATTCTTAGGTGATTTAATGATGATTTTTCAGAATTTGATTTGTTTCATTCCGGTCCGTCACACTAAAAATTACAAAGACAAAAATAACACCGTCCAATTTGACTATCTAAGTTTTATCACTTGAAGACTCATCACCCTTACATGTTTTGATCCCTACGGATCATCCTCAGAGGGCATCAATACTTTTTCGGAAACTACTATTACAATAGATATTAATTATATACATACATATATAATGTTTGAAATGCACAATGTACACAGTGTTCACCCTTTCACATCCACAGCAGCCTTCCTGGTGTTAAAACCGTAGGGATCGAAACATGTAAGGGTGATGAGTCTTCAAGTGGTAAAACTTAGATAGTCACATTGGACAGTGTTATTTTTGTCTTTGTTGATGATTTTTCAGTGTTGCAGGTAGTACAGTACTGAATAGATGGGGAAATGATGTGTATTGTGAGCAGGTAAGAATTTGGAAAAAAGTTGCAAACCTATTTGCCAAGGTATTATCCTAGAATTTGACTGCATAAACTGATAAAAATCACAACAAATTTCAAATACAAGAGCCAGAACCCATGTCAAGATTTGAACCAAGCACCTTGTAAATACAAAACTAACATGTTATTGCTACACCAACCTGCTTAGTTATGGCTTGGTGAACCAGAAGTTAAAATAAATACATAAATGTTAAACAAAAAATGCAAGTTTTACTTACATCGATTTAATAGGTTCTGTAAGATTTGTGTCAAAATCCAGAAACAGCTTTCCCTTCTTTGTGTACCCACGAACTTCATTTTCAGAGGAAACAAATATTTTGTCCTTTACAGTCCCTGCAAAAATTTATCAAAATTACACAATCCTTCATAATTTAAGTTACAAATGTACACCATTAAGAGTAAAATTAAAAGAAAGTCTGCATTTAGCACTATGCCATAAAGGCATACAGGGGGTGTGGAAGTGCTTCAGGTTAGTCAATTTGGAATGCTACATAATGAGGAAACTGTGGCTGGACCTCAGCTGGGAAACATAAAAAAGAGATACAGAATTCTAGTAACACTTGGAAGACTGAAAAGCAGATGGAAGTATAATATTAAACTGTACCTACAGAGATGGGTTTTGATGTTGGAGGGTGAATGGAACTGATCCAGGATTGTGTTCTAAGGCAGGCTTTGGTATATGCAGTGTTGAAACTTTAGGTTCTGCTATCAGAGTTAATATTTTTAATTTTTATTTTTCTTCAGCATGTGGCAATTCCTGTGGCCCCCCCCCCCAAATCCTTACACAGACAGAGATCTGCACATTTGTGTAAACTGTGATGCAAATGCCCAGATATTGTGATAAAAAATAAATAATATCCTGATCATAACTACTCTGTGCTCAGGTTGGAAATGAGACCAAACTGTTGTTTTTGTTGAAAAAGTGCAACTGTCATACTGTATTGGAAAAAATATCTTGTAGTCTAATTAATCTCTCTATGAAGTTTAAACACTCTAAAGCACTTCAATCAGCTGCTTTGGCTGCAATTTTTAAAGGCTACACCATTTAACACTATTCTTGTTATAACTTTAAAGCAATTTTTCTCTCTTTGCTGCTTTCAGTAAATTTCTTATCCTGAAAAATTCATTTACTTTGTGAAAATATGTACCAAGACTATGACTATTTTTCTAGGTGTTCATTAAATCATATTAAATAAGGGTAGTTTCTCCCTCAGACATGAAACAACGATTCCAGAAATCCCTGCATATGTTATCGTACCATACCTCTGAGGATTTTCTTCTTTTTTTCCCAACATTACAAAATAAAGAAAATTCATGATTATGCAAAATCCATCCATCATTGTTTACTGCAGTTTTAGAGAAGGAACAAATGAATGCCTAAATATTAACTTTAGACAATATAATGCATTCTTGTAAAGAGTCATTTTTTTCCAAGAACCCATAATTTTTTATGAAAATATTGGTGCTATTGAACTGAAACTTGGCGTACTTATTTATAATAGCATGGTGCATTTCCAAGCCAAAAAAGTCATGGCTCTTGCATGCACTGTTTGGTAAATACTGTTTTCTTCCACCTTAAAAGGAAAGGCTACAAGGAGTGCCTTCAGTACATAAGCTCTTATCCAACACTGACTCAAGTGGGGAGCACAGGGAAGACATACCTACCCAGTGCACCACCAAGTTCCAACCGAGATATACCAGCACCTGGCAATGTTTTAAAACCTATTTGGATGTCTCCTTTCTTCACAGAAAATATTTGTAACACTCCATCTTGATCTGCAACAGCTACCTACAGTGATAGAAAAAATGTAAAGAAAATTATGCTTCATTAAAGTATTACTTTGTAAAAGTAAAATGGTAGTGGATACATCAGGTACAAATTTCCATAAAGATGCAGATAGTTTCTGCAGCAAATAACCTTTAATTTAACATTATAAAACCAAGCCAGATGGCTAAAGTGGTAATGCTTGACTTGTATTCAGGAGCCAAGAATAATTCTTCTGGGATCCTGACTAATCTGACTAAGGCTTTTTTGATTTTCCTGTATGCCCTAGCGAATTCCAGGGTAGTACCTTAAAATAGACCATAATTGCTTTCCTCACCTCATTTAAAGTTCACCAAATAAATCACATTCTCATATCATTATAAGCTAAATAATCATTGCACTTAACAAGGCATAACTCAATAACTCATGATCCATTCATTTATTCTAACTATATAAACTTGACAATTACCTTCTGCATCATTCTTGTTCCTATGTTAGGTAAAAGTTTCATTGTTTGTGGAGCTGTTATCCCCACCAATGTGTAATCAACTCTAGATAACTCTAATTCCATGATGTTAAAGGCACAAAAGAGATCTAAAAAGAAACCAATGCAAAATAACAAAGATAGCATTCAATAATGTATGTAGGACTGATCACTCTAAAACATAAATGAGCACATAATTATGTTCATCTGCACAGGTACGTACATGGTAATAATTAAGATTTATCTCCTTCTTTAGCAGCTGTATTTTGATACATGTTTAACCTGTAAATGAACACAGTAAAAAATAATCTGATCTTGAGAATAAAGCATAAGGCAACATTTAAGGGGGGTGGGGGAGCAGAAGGATTTAGATGGACATAAATACACAGATACAAACAAAATCACAATGAATCAAATTGAATTTCCTTCAGCTGTTAGAAATTACTTACAGAAACAAATGCAACACTCATACTGGCGTCTCAAACAATAAATTGATTTAAGATCGCGGATTTAAAAGGCAACCTACAGTTAATACATTAATTTAAATATGTATGCATTGAATTTTCACAGAGAAAGACCAGGAATATGTAGTGTAATACTGACGACATCTTTAAAACAGTAGCTGCATTTCCAAACTTATCCCTGTGCCTAAGCACAATACAGAAAGTACAAAGAAGAATTGATTGCATTCTTAATCTCAGATATATAGTGAAGCAAACAGCCAACTGTTCTGAACATACTGGTGATGAGAAAAATCCGTATGTAAGTCAGAAGCTTTGTGAGGGTTTCACAAAAGTGATCCATGAAAAAAGCCAATGCAAGTTACTCCTGCAGCTACCTTCAAAAAGCTTCATTGTCAATCCATGGCAGTAGTGTGGAACCCTGCTTTGCTTCCCATCACTTTAAAAAAGGACAGGACCAAGGCTGTTTGTTTCATTTAAGGAAAAGTTATGCCTTAAAAAGTTGACTTAATATTACATTTTTCTGTTCTTCTCTATGCAACACAATTTAATGATATTCTAAGATGTGATTTTATTTAATCATTTGTACTGACAGTATGCACTTGTTAGTTCTACGATGGTACCACATGGTTCGGTCAGCATGTGACTATCATCAGGTGTGTTTCTATAACATACAAGCTGTTACAATGCACTTGCTTGTCAAGTTAATTTTCTTTGTCTAGTTTATGGGTTAAAACTGGGTTAAAATTACAGTTAAAATCCAACTTAAAATTAACATTAACATTAAAATAAAACTGTTGCCCCTTTGATCTAATTCAGGTATTTAATGTTCATGATTTATTCTGACCGTCTTACAGTGCATACATTTATTCACCTTACTCTTCTCTCTTGCACTACATGTTTCGGCACTAAAGTGCCATCTTCAGGTGCTTTTCGATGTATGTCAGACTACTGCATTGCATGCCCTGTTGTCTTTATACTAAAATAACTAAAATATATATTCATCATATATATTGCTAAATTTTAAATATATAAAAATGTTAAAACTGTTCAGGATTTGTCATCCTTATGTCGTATTTCAGTATGCGAGTCACACCTATCTTCTTCTGTCGGAGTATTCTTCCTACTTTCATGTGTATCTGTAACGTGAAATTGTTATTCATTAATACCGCGTTCTGAATTTTATTTGTTACGTGTGGTATTATAATGTTTAATACTCACTATGCTTTGTGTTGTGTCTTACTCCTGTGACTGCGTGTGTTATACTGCTGGGCCTGCTGGGTATGTGTGTGTGTGTGCTGTCATCGTTTTGATTGAGTTATGATGTTGTGGGGGTAGATGTGGTAGGGGTAGGTGGTGGGGTATTGTTATGTTGTTCTGTGTAGATAGTGTGTAATTCGTCGTATATTGGGTTATATATTTCTTTATTTATATTGTTCATATGTGTGTTTTTCTTTGTCGTTCTGTATATATGATAGTTCTCCAATGTGTTCAAGTGCCGAAACATGTAGTGCAAGAGAGAAGAGTAAGGTGAATAAATGTATGCACTGTAAGACGGTCAGAATAAATCATGGACATAAATCAGTGCAACAGGACGCTAAAATATAACATTATTTAATTTTGAATTTTCACAGCTGATCACTGTCCTTAAATTTATAGGTAAATATTTTGATTTCATTATGCTTCTCTTGTTCATCATCATTGGAGAAACAGCACTTTTTGATCTATAGCCTTCCTTAGAAGATTCTGCCAGATATGATGCAGTCTTCATTTCTTTGGGTCTTGCAACAATAATTTTTTCACAGAGTAATGTCATCTGCCTTGTGTCCAACCCCCAACCTGGAGCACTGGGTCCCTGGCTTTATGTCCCTCAGCAACAGAGTGGCCAGTTTTACCCCCAGGCACCAGGTTCCATTTCTGTTGCCTTCTATGACTTCCAGGGCTATTAGAACCCACCTATACATGGGGAGATTCTGTTTATTGCTGGTTATGTTTTGTGATGGCTGGTGGTTGGGTAGGGTACTACAGACTTGAATTCAATTTCAATTTTAATTTGGAATTTAACTGTAACTTTAACCCAGTTTTAAAACATAAACTAAAAAAAGAAATCCTGATAAGCATGTATACTGGAACAAGTCATGTGTATAATATAAAGGTACCTGATGATAGCTGCATACCAAGCGAAACATGTTGTGTCAATTTATCCTAACAAGTGTATATTGAAAATGTGAATGATTAATTAATTCAAACAATCCTAGAAAACCATTAAATTAATGCAAATACAGGGTCACAAATATTTAACAATAAGTGAACTACAATGCAACAGGATACTTCAATACAGAATAGGAAAGAATGCATATGAACTAAACTTGGTTTCCAGTTTCATAAGAACTATCTTATTAAGTAGAAATGATAAAATTTCTCGGTTTGCACCTGGACAATCATCCGACTTGTAAGGGACATATCGATTTTTTGCTTCACAAGTTGAGCACAGTTGGTTTCCTAATGTGAAAATTATCTTATATATTAAATATTAATAGTCTTAAAGTTGTATATTATGCATATTATCATTCATTGGTGAAATATGGAATAATATACTGGGGAAATACATCAGACAGTCATAAAGTCTCTGTTAGGCAAAAGAAAATAACAATAAGAACAATGGTGGGAGTGGGCCCAACTCATACATGTAGAGATTTATTAAAAAGCTTGACAGACCACCAATCCCATGTGTATATTTGCTCTCATTGATGACCTTTGTTGTTAATAATTTGGATAAGATTCAAACCAATAACTCTGTATATGTGATTGGTACCAGAAGGAATGACCACCTTCACATACCTACAACACATTTATCATCCTATCAGAGAGGGGTGTATTATTCATGTGTCAAGCTTTTTAACAATCTGCCGTCAAATATCACAGTTTTAAAAAAATGATAAAAAGCAATTTAGGTTTGTTTTACAAAATTATTTGCTAAGTAACACATTTTACTCTACCGATGAATTTGTCGAGCATGAAAGTGGCTCAAAAGTTAAGAGTTAATAAATGGTCTGTGTGAGTGAATTATAACTGTTGAGACTTGCTTGTTGTAAGTGTAGTAGTACAGAATGTATGTCTGTTTCTGTTATGAATTTTAATATTTTATAAGGTATATGGCTTGCCAGTGTGTGTGGAATGGCAAGGTGTGAATTTGACAGTGGCTCTTCCCACGACCCATGTGTGTTGTCCTGACAACTTGAGCTATCTGTGTGAGGCCTGAATATATATTTTATTGGACAAAGGACAAATGATGTGTGGTCATCATGAATTTGTAATATGTGACATGTTTTATATCCAGCCCTATGGGGAGATGATTGGATCCATGAAGTGAAAAATAAATGAATGAAGATGAATTTCTCCTTATTAACAACACAGGTGTATGACCATTTGGCTGTCTTATTGCTCTTTTCTACAGCAAACTGACTCCAGACCAGGCATACGCCTGTTCCCCTTCTTGCTCATTTGCCTCCTGTGCACAGAAATAGCTTGAATTCCAGTTGATCATGATTTTAAGCAACTGTGACTAGGATCTTCTTTTACCAGATTAGTGGTCTAACAACCAAATGCAGCAATCTTACAGACAATGCTTATGCTAGTAATAATAATAGTTATTGTATTAAGAAAACTTAGAAGAATAACACTATACTTAGTCATTTATTTCTCACTTCACATTACACGTATTACATGGTTCATATTAATAGAGATTATTTATTATTTATTTTTTTTTTATTGCTAGTGTGGTGGGACTAAGTCCCTTGTACTGTGGCCACTTCTGGCCTATTGTACCACCCACAGATGATATGTGAGGGTGATTATGGAGCAATTGGTGGAATGAAGACTGGCAAGGGAAACCGAAGTACTCGGAGAAAACCTGTCCCAGCGCCACTGCTTGAGCTATGGCGTGGTCTTGAGAATCATTAAGGCACAAGCTTTAAGCGAGATGTTCCATGATGTAAATAGCACATGCAGATTTTTGGACTTCTAACCGCTGGCAAGCATTTAATAAGAGACTGAACTTAAGTAATTACTATTATTGTTGTCAAAATACAGTTTTCGTAATATATTTAATTTAAGTAATTACTATTATTGTTCTCAAAATACAGTTTTCGTAATATATTTAATTTATAATTCATGAATAAATTTATTGTTTTTTCTGCTTGCACACACTGCACCAACCTAAAAACAAAATTACATGGCACATCTACGACTTCGCTATATTTGGCATGCAAATATATTAAATAAACAATCTGAGTACCTCACAATCTCTAAATATGAATAAAAATGATTATTTTAAATTTTAAACAACAAACTGGTTGGTAGTTCTCCCATAGCAACACACTCAATCACGTCTATGACCAACTTCCAGTGTTTTCAGCTTCGATTCGTATGTCTTCGTTGCCATAGCAACCTAAGGCGGTCAATCCAAATTATCGAACAAAAGAAGATCAAAAAAGAGCAATTTCTAAAAGTGCGTGGTAAATGACCGCAGCTGAAGTAGTTGGTATAAGCAGCTATTCGTTTTGTGATAATAATTTGATTTTGTTATGCATATTGATGGCTCCAAATTATGGTTATGACTGTAGGTGCAAGTACACTGAAAATTTCAGAAAGATAATTTGGTAGTGGCACACATTATGTCTGTGTGAAGAAATTACTGACAGGGAAATACAGGCTACTGCAACTAAAAATTGTAACCAATCCACACACCCATTTATTCCCCACTCTGTTAAAAGACTCAGAAAAATCAACGGAAATTTGTTTCACACCAGTCATATTTTTAAAACTATAAGAATATTGATTATAAATATCTTTCAATATTTTTAAACAGAAACCAGAAATAATATTTTGGAATTCAGCCTTTCTGGGATACTTGTATAACTGAAACCAAAAATACTTATATGTTTCTCATTTGACATTCAATGTCAATTCAATTCAATTCAGTTGATTCTGAGAGAGCATCTTGGAGTAAGGTAATTTATTTCTTCCCACATCCCTCCTCATTCATTACAGACCATCATCTTACCTTCTGCTGCATTAAAAAATCCCATAAGTTGAAGCAGCATCAGAAAATAACGGGATAATCACAATAAAATTCTCACCAAATGTTTTTGTCCTTTAGGTCATGCTTTAGTTATGCAGCTTACATTTCAGAAGAACAGAAAGTAAGATCATGAGATCTGTGTATGTGTGTGCATGTCTCTGATCCCATCTTTTAATATTTGAACCGCCTGGCCAATTGTCTTGAAACTTTGTAAAACTTTATCATTGGAGGTCATGTCAACATCACAATTTAATTTTCCTATAATCATAAAAAAAAAGGCAGATGTATGAACTTGTGATGTGACAGTGATGGTAATTTAGGGCCCTGAAATGATGTATAGTAACAATGCTTTGACAAATATGCAAATTTTAAAAAGGTAACGTTTTGTAGACTCTAGAATAATACACATGGCAGCTGTTCAAAATGTTATTTAGTTCGTGGTTTAATGGCAATAAATAATGGACTACTGGACCATGTGAAATTTGGTATGGAGATAGATAATAAACATATCTACATATTAAGTATCAAATATTGACCGTCTTTTAGTGCATACAATTTCACTTGTCACTTCACACTACATGTTTCGGCATCATTCTGCCATCCTCAGGTGTATCAATCACATTAAACCATTGCACTGCCTGCCATTTATAAAATGATATAAAATGTGTGTTCGTCGTGTTTCGATAATAAAATTTAGATATTAAAACTTGTTAAGTATCATNTTGTTAGAAATCATAATATTTGTCAAACAAATAATGCTATTCATCATACATGCACAAGACAGTTTGAAAAGTTACATGTTTCCTCAGTAAGACTACCTTTGATTCAAAGAAGTGTGTTGTACTCTTCAATCATGTTTTATAATAATCTGCCCCAAAATATACAAATTTTGAAAGACAATGTGAATATTTTTAGGCATACATTGAAAAAATTTATTTCAAATGCCTCTTATTCAATAGATGAATACATTTCAAGCAAAAATTTATCTTGATAAATGAATGTACACGTATTGTTGTTGACTCGACTGTTTTTTTGCAATTAAGTCTTTTTATGAGGAGTGCTATATCAGGTCTGGATTAGAAAATGGATCAATGAAACTATGAACTGTGTATGTATGTATGTACAATGCTTTGGTAATGAAAATGTAAAACTTCATCACAGCTGGGTGGTTATCACTTATGTTTAATATTTGGGAGGTACTTGGTTTAATTCATAGCTCGAAGGCTGATATAAAACTTTCATTAAATTCCAACATGTCTGGTATAATCAATGCTATGTAAGTAGTATTCACAAACTTCAAGAAGGCCTATGATTCAGTTAGGAGGGAAGTATTGTGCAATATTTTCACTGAGTTTTGGATACCCAAGAAACTACTCAGGCTTATTAAAATGTGTTTAAATAAAACCTACAGTAAAGTCCATATAAGTAAACGTTTGTCCGATATATTTCCTATTCAAAATGGTCTAAAATATGGAGATGATTTATCGCCATTACTTTAAAATATGCCATTAGGAAGGTCCAGGAAAGCCAGTTGAGACTAAAATTAAAGGGGACATATCAGCTTTTGGTCTATGCTGATGATATGAATCTACTTGGAAAATGTGATTCATGAGGAAAATAAGAGCAGACTAAATTCAGGTAATGCTTGCTACCATTCAGTTTAGAACATTCTGTCCTCTCATTTGCTGTTAAAACATAAAAATCTGAATAAACAAAACTACAATTTTGCCTGTGGTTTTGTATGGGTGTGAAACTTGGTTTCTGATACTATGTGTAGAACATAGGCTGGGAGTATTTGAGAACACGATGCTGAGGAAAATATTTGGACTGAAGAGGAATGAAATGGTAGGAGGCTGGATAAATCTGCACAATGAGGAGCTTCATAACTTGTATTCTTCACCAAGTAAGTAAAATGATCAAGGTGAGGATGATAAGGAGGGCAGGGCATATAGCATGGATGGGAGAAGGGGAATGGTTATAGAATTTTGGTGGAAAAGTCAGAAGGAATAAGAACACTTGGAAGGCCTAGATGTAGGTGGGAGGATAAGATTAAAATGGATCTCAGAGAAATAGGATGGGGTGATATGGACTGGAGTAATCTGGCTCAGGACAGGGGCCAGTGGAGGCTTCTTGTGAACAAGGTAATGAACCTTCAGGTTCCAGAAAATGTGGGAAGTTCTTGAAAAGCTGAGAGGCTGTTGACTTCTCAAAGAAGACTGAGCTCTTGGGAGTTCAGCAGCTATGTTAGGCAAGTGGTAAATATAATAGGATGTAACAGTAATTAAATAAAAAGAGCAAGTTTATATTCAGAAGGTGGAAAATGTCTCAGGATACATAAAACTAACTTTTCTTTCAGTTTCTGCTTCCTTTTTCTCACACACTTAACAGATGACGCCCAAAGATATTACAAATTTTATTCCTTGCATTTGCCAATAAGTATACCTCTATTAAAGCAATGAACAGATGATGAATGGCAGAGGTTTTGGGTATGATTCAAACCCTCATTTTTAGCCTATTTTCCTGAAGTAGATTTTCTCTTCTCATCTGCTATCTAAAACTGAAAGATTAAAATATACAAAACTACAATTTCACCTATAGCTTTGCATGGGCATGAAACACTGAGCTTCATAATCTGTACTCCTTGCCAAATAGTTTGAATGATCAGGCATGTAGCATCCATGGGAAGAGAAGTGTGTACAAAGTTTTGGTGGAGGAATCTGCAAGAAAGAACCACTAGGAGACCTAGCCAAAGATGTGAGAATTATATTAAAATACAATACAATACAAAGGATCTTAAAGAAACAGAAAGGGAGGCGATGACAGGATTCATCTGGCTCATGTAAGGACCACCTCTTGTGAATGTGGTAATAAACCTGAGTTCCATAAGATGCAGGTAATTCTTTGGATAGCTTAATAACTCTGTATTAAATAATTCTTTCATGCAGATACACAATTTATTTTCTTTTATATTCGAACATACAGAATTTCTTAAAGATGTCACATTTATAATATGGTGATTAATCAACTGATGTAACTCCAACAATCCTTAAATGTAACAATATTCAACATATATAAAATGATGTGTCACAGATGTAAAAATACTTTAACCCACTGGCAGAGTCTTGCAAGATTATTCTGAAGCTTTGTGTATTGTCAGCATAAAATTTTGCTACATTTAAATTTGTTTTTGTACTCTTGACACAAAATCCTGTATGTCATTCCATGTTTCATTTCAATTTGATATGCTGACTACGAAAGAAATATGAAAAGTTACATACAATATAAATAATATGTACTGAAACATCTGTGAACAAAAACTGTTTCATTAATTACTATTTTGAAAATCTATATCATTTTTTTTAAACAGTGGAATGACTTATAAGAATGTATCTTTTTCCATAAATCAGTGGAATGGTTTATGCAGTTTCTAACACTTAGCAAGCTACATAATATTATAAATGTAAGAACTTCATACCAATACCACTGCTGCAGTTCAAAAGGATTATTGGTTGAAAAGACTGTATTTAAGTACATAACAAGTTTATCTCTTAGCATTGAGTGCGACAATAAAACTGTCACGCTGAAAATTATTTGACAAATGAGTGCAAAGGGATCATTGCATATTCATGTATGTATATATATATATATATAAAACACAACTATGTTAACAGTGCTGAATCTTCAGGTTCCACAAGAGAGAATTTCTCAGTTGACTGAGTAACTACTGATCACTTCACCAAGGAAGTCAGTAAGTTGGAAAGTTAGTTTGTTAATGATCACCATTTGTACTTTAGCAAGTCCTACATCTTCTGTGGCACACCTAAAATCCCACTGCAACTCACCAACTCACACATAAAACATGCAATTCTGAATATGAGGCTTAGGACATTTTAACCTTTGAATTACCACATTGTTTAATTACTACTACTCATAATACAGCAGGTATCCTCATAATAACTAATCTGATTTAAGCTGATTTTCATGAAACATGCCTTATGGGCATAAGTATACTCAGAGATGCCAGCAGAAGAGCTAATATGAAAGAATATAATGAATGAATTGCCAACATGTAGAAAGAGGGAAAATAAGAGGTTAGCAAAGAAACCTGCTTGTTAAAGAGATATCACAGTATATATGGCAAACAATTTCTTACATACATTAGCAATGTACAAAAATGTGAGAGTTTTAAAAATATATAAATCTCTGCTACATCTGTAAAACACTTACTCTCTTTATTGCACTTACACTAGAAGAACACTATACTGTCCAGAACATACTGAAGGATGGAACTGCATAATGTATTTGTTAAAATATGTTTTGGTTCTTGAAATTTACTCTTACAGCCAGTTAACCCAGGATGTAATCAAATGTGTAAGACTAAAGTGGTGACTATAATGCATAGTTTTGATTACGTTTTCAACTCACTGATGTTAGTAAATATAAGGCACAAAATGGCAGCTATGGTATTGCAAGATTATTTGTATAGATGTACCTGCAGCACTGAGACATAAAGGCAAACTGTGGCCATATAATAAAACAAAGTACACAGCAATAAAAAACTGTTCCTTTTTTTCCAGTTTCTATAAACCAATTTCCTTAATTATGTCATTTCTTCAACAACTGATATACAGGATATCACTTTTTGTTTTATGCTAATATCTGTGGACTGTTAATTTTTATACTGAAGAACTGATATTCATACATACAATTACATATGACTATTGATTGTTTCTATTTATTAAATTGAATTACCTGTTACTAACTGGATATACTAATTTCCCAGGTGTCAGCTCATAATACCCAATACATATCATGTTGATACACAACCATGTAAATCATAAAATAAAAATCAGAACTCTGCTGGTCCAACTCCAAATCTAATCACTAAATGACTGCTGCCTCCCTACATGTTTTGGCTGTTTGGCCATCCTCATGGGTGCCCACCAATTTGAAAAAATGTACTTACGTTTCTCAGTTCAATACTTAGTACATCACTAATTTTACACAGATAGACTTGAAAGGATTCTGATGACGGTGTATACTGTACTTCTTTTGGACTTCATCCATTGTCTTTTACATACCAGATGATGGATGAAGTCCAAAACAAGTCAAAATTCATATATCAAATACTAAAAGCATTTAATACTTCTTAAAATTACTGCTGTTATACACAATGGACTGTAAATATTTCAATACTCTTTCAAACTAGCACACACCAAGAGGATTGCTGAAGAGTCGAAATATATGAGGTGGAATCAACGATTTATTGCATCAGATGGTTTCTTACTGAACTGATGCAATGACAATTAAAAACCCAGAACCCTAAAAAACTGAATTTTATTTAATACAATACATAGCAGACAGAAGAAATGCACAAGGCACTATGGATGGTCAGTGTTTTGTGAAGCAGATCCATTTTCATTCTCCACTTCTACAGGACAGGAACATATTGTACTGAAAGCTGGCTCTTAATGATATGCATCCAACACTATATGTCTAACTCTACATCAGACAGCAATGATATATCACATTTATATGTGGTTAAAAAGGGAGCTTTTAAATGTCAATTGGAAAGTGTAAAAAATAGAATCAGTTCCAGTTTACTACTCCAGGTCTTACATCATCAGGACAAAATTTCTCTCCTGCTATTTCTAGATTGCACTTAGCACTTGTTTAGATAAAGTAGAATCACATCAGTATGACAAGATTTCACTACAACAGACTCTTGATAATTTATATGCAGATTAAAACTTTTAAATAAGTGTTGTCCATTATGTATGTGTCATATATACCAGTAATGCTTAAAAATGATTTGCAGTAGACTGCACATCTCATCCTGTCACATATTTCTAATTAATTATTTTACTGTGTTTTGTGTTGGCCTTCTGCCAATGAATGAGGACTGCTTTCTCTACTGAAAAGACATTTGTCTCCATGTACAGTTAACAGTAGCATGGCCAGTAAATAATAAGTGATTTTCATGACTGAATGCAGCATTGATGGTAGGTATTTACAGATTTTTTGCCTACTTTCATTATATTGAAAAGAAATAAAAATAAAAATAAAAGGAGACCTATGAGATCACCTTGTTGTGGCTCTTGGATGCATTGTTTTCATTGCGGTCCGTGTTGTATGAATCAATATGCAGTGCAAGGAAAGCAGGCAATTACTTCTTCACAGAACTTTTTGTTGGATAATCCATTCTTTTTAATTATCCATGCTACTTCTCCCCTTCATTACTGTGGATAATCAAGAGCTCAATGTACTTCTAATGCACAGCACAGATTCCAAATTCCAATGTGATTAAAATTAAATGTCACTGCGCCACTGTGGGCCATCTTCTGTGTTACTGCTCCCTAGAAGCAACAGAAACATGATTTCAATTAGCATACAGAAGTGGGTAAATTACATGTGACTACAGTGATGAAGACAATGGTAACCACACAATTCTAATGCTTATTACTATTCAGTTAACACAATCCTGGATTGTGTTAACTGAATAGTAATAAACATTATTTTACACACAATGACACTACAGTATAATATTTCTGAAAACAATTCTAGAATCTGATTTTCCTAGATATTGCCGAAACATGTTTGATTCTTTTCTATATTTTCCTTAATATGCAAATGTAAGATGATCCCATACTTTTGAATCAAATAATAATAATAAAAAAAAAAGAATAAATACAGTACATAAATAAAATTTAACTACTTAATTATCTTCATATTATCAGAGTTGTTGAAGATGGTTATTAATGGCTGGCTATATGTAACAGAGAGGGGGAAACCAATGCATGTAAGAATGTCTATGAGGAAAAAACATGGAAGACAAAGGCAAGACTGAGAAACAAATAAGTAATGAATCTCAGAGAAATAAAATGCATGATTTATTATACCCTGATGGCAGCCCAAATTTGTTTTCACCGACTGCAAACTCACAGAGAACTGCTCTGCCATCTCTTAGACGGGAATTAAATAAACTGAAACATTATAGTTCCAAAGATCGCAGTTTTCCCTATGATGGTTATTTCTCCTAGTGAACTCATTTTATAGGAGTTATAAGGAATGTTCTGTAACTTTCAAATCACAGTGTTGCCTGGAAATGAGTGATATATTTTGCTGCATGAACAGAACATCTGTAATGCCATTATGAAAATTTAACAAAACTCACTTCAGCAATTTCTGAAATATAAAATAGTGAAAGAATTCCTAGAGAAATGTCTGGTACAGGGTCATTTAAATATCACTGCAGCATACAACTAGTAGGGGTTTATATGCTGGCTTGAGGGGTTAACTCCTATACTGGAATCCCGGCCAGTGTCAGGCAAGATGTCAAGGCTTAACTGAGTGTGAGGTTCTCACACTGTGCTCAAACAGTGATACTCACAGATGCATATGGAGAATTAATGGATTGGTGGGAGTAAACAGCAGAACTTGGAGAAAAATATGCCCCATTTATGGTGCCACTCTGCTCATAACAAACCATGTGCAATGACGTGGGAGTGAATCTGGGCCCCCACAATGAGAAGACTAATTACCGTATTAATCTCATAATTTATGTCTCTGAGTAATTTACAAACCACTGCTTTTAGACAAGAAATTCTCTGGAAAAATTAAATACTGCACCACTGCTTCAATTTTGACAGACACGTAATTTTCGTGAAAAATCGGATTAAAGTTAAACCCATTGTAGTAAGAAGGTAGGGGGACCTATAATTGTAACTTTCAAGAAAATTATGTGCTGGCTGAAATTTTATTAAGGAACATTTCCATCTCAACAATATCCACCGAATCACATGGTGGAGTCCATATGCAGGAGTATCCATCCTGTGTTGACACATCACATAGAACTTTCATAGAATTTTGTGTGAAAATTATGTGTTAGTCAGGATTTTATCAAGGGGCACTTTTATGTCAAAGTTTATCAAGGAATTACATGGTACAATAGACAGATATGAATATCCATACTGTGTTGTCATATCACATTCAACTGTAATCACTTGAATGTAACATGTACTCTGAAAAGTAGTTTTCACATATTTTATGCACCACAACTTTCAAGTAAAAATTTTTCAGCAAAAAAAAAATGTAAATATGGAATATTGAGAGGAAGTGAACTGGATTGAAGTGGTTTTGCAGAAAGCCCACTAGCAGGGTTTGGTGCTAATGGTATTAATGATCTGGAGAGAAAAATATGAATATTTTACAGAACTCACATCACATTTCTGAGATCTCTGTTTGACATATGCCTATATGGGTATGTCCATTACACATAAACGGATATGGACTATGATATTTTAGCATCCTGTTCCATTGATGTATTATTCCTATTATTCAAGTACACTGTCAATAATGCACCAACGATTTTTAAATATCTTATACACTTACATATTTTAGGTGTCTTTTATATTTAAAAATCATTGTTGTATTACTGACAGTGTACTTGAATAGGAATAATGGATTATGATGTACACACATACAAGCTGACATGAAGTTTCTATGGGAACATTAAAATAAACGGGCAAAGGGAGATAATATCTGAAACTAGGATATTAAGGAAAATCTGCAGGAAGAACACAAGAACACTCTGTTAAACCATGGATAATGTGTTATGTATGGATGACAACAGAATTTCCTTCAGAATGTTAAAAATGAAGATGCAAAATATATACAGACAGTGGAGATGCCAGGTGAGGAAAGATACACAAAAAGAGTGAAGATATAGCAGGTGCAGATACAAGTGCTCTGGATGACAGTGAAGAACGGAAAAGACTCTGTCATGAAACAACCCACTATGCAGGAACTATCAGTAGATGGCGATGACAAAGATAAAGATGTTTGTTATAATTATATTCCAATGCAATAGGATCATGATGATCTCAATCACCTGCTGGGTTGATTTTGAGCGATGAGAGGTCAAAAGTCAACTCTTCCACTTGCTGAGGCAGAGACCTCAACTTGAGTGGCACACCTGTGTACCCTCCATTGTTCTTGCAGAAAAGGATGAATTCTCGCCAATGCACATCACACTGAAGAATATCTGGATCACCCACAGTAATCAACAGGGCCTTTGAGCGTGTCAAGGCTACGTTGAATCTCTGGAACAGAAGAGAAGATTGTGAATATTATGATATTCACAAATTATTTTAAAATTTAAAAGACAACAAAACCTTTACAGTTGAAATAGCATTCTGTTAAAGAGAAGAAAGTATCAGTGTCCATGAACAGAGGACTTTAAATCTCCTGGTAATAAAGTGTTAGCAACCGAATTTTAAGTCAGAGAGAACACTTTATCATCCAGGAATATGGGATTTTAAAATACCTGGAACTGTGGAGCTGGAAGGAGTATTTTTATCGGAAGGCCATTTAAATTCCGGTAGTGGCCGCGGGACGGATTTAATTTAAATGTCCGCCATTGTAGAGTAATGAAATTGTAATCATGTTACTCAAAATGCTGTTATTTCTACAATTTTTGTGATAAACGAACGAAATAAACGCCACTTTTTTCTAGAAAGTATATAGAATCAGATACTGTAATTTACCGATTTTAGAATCTGTAAAAATTGTTACATCGATTCCAACAAGAAAAAAAAAAACAACCAATTTTGAGCTTTTCCTGGACCTTCCTAATGACACATTATAAACCAAAGTTGAAAAGCAGTGGCAATAAAGCATCTCCTTGTTTTAGACCATTCTGCATAGGGAAATAATCAGACAAATGTTTACCTATATGGACTTTACTATATGTTTCATTTAAACATACTGTCGCGTATTGGGCATATAACGCGACAAATAACTTCACGCCATCTTTGATACAGCGAATTTTATTTCACATTCGCTCTTACAGTCACCCAATTACAATCTGACGATTACTGCTATCTGCAGTATCACAAATATTACACTCCAAATGCCAGAATACAACTGACTAGTTGCTGGCTAACTCAGAACTAACTCGGAGGTAGCTCGAGGACTCACTCGGCGGTAGCTCCCGGACTAACTGACTGACTGTGAATAGCCTTCGCTGCTCCTTATGTAGCCTTGATCGGACAATTCTCGTCTGGTGCCTTGTTGCTAGCCACGCTGTCCGGAGTTGTTGACTGCTGCCTAGCAACCGCAATATCCCTCGGTGACGTCACCGCTGTTGATTCGCTTTGCATAGCTTCATGGTCGCGGGGACTCGGCTAACGTCGGCTCCGCTCGTGACGTCACCGCGCGTTGCACGTTGCATAGCTACCAGGATGCGGGGTGATTACTCGCCTATTACGTGAGCACTACGTTACAGCTACGTGCAGCTGGGGAGGTAGGGGTCAATATGTCACAATATTTTAGTCAGCCTAACTAGTTTCATGGGTAACCCAAACTCTATCTGAATATTGTACAATACTTCCCGGCTAACTGAATCATAGGCTTCCTTGAAGTCTATGAATAGCTGATGTATTGTCTCATTGTATTCCCATTTTTCTCCAGTATCTGATGAATGCAAAAGATCTGA
This sequence comes from Cryptotermes secundus, assembly GCF_002891405.2. Lineage (NCBI taxonomy): Eukaryota > Metazoa > Arthropoda > Insecta > Blattodea > Kalotermitidae > Cryptotermes > Cryptotermes secundus. The sequence goes on along the minus strand of NW_019729899.1, from coordinate 702,296 downwards.
TCTGTAGTTGATCTGTTATGTCAAAACACACACTGACGATTCACAATTATATCCAGAGGATCCATCCAGGACTTCAGAGCATACATTTACTATTATCTCAATTAAGTGAATGGCACAGGGTATTTTTAAACAATGTATTTCACTTTATGGATACTGAAGATTCATTATTAAAACCTTCTGTTCACAGAAACATGCAACTGGACCCTCTCAATCATCTCAATCAGATCACATCCTCACATTTATCTAGGATTGATTTTAATATTCTCCATCCATCTATGCCTAGATATCTCAAGTGATCACCTTTCTTGATGTTTACCTGCTGAAATTTTGTATGCATTTGCCATTCACCCATGAATCCAACATGTCACACACAGCCACACATCCAAATCTGTCTTGATTTAATCAATCTATTACCTATCATCATCACCACTACCACCACCATCACAAACAAACTTTGACATTAAAGCTATGGATACATAGTAAAGTGCTTAACCAGCAATACCTTTGGATTTTTCAGAAAACCAAGATGAAACTTGTAATCTTCTTGGAGAAGTGCCATAGTGGAACGAACTGTTGAGATTATGATTACAAGACGTTCCTGGCCCTGGAAATCTTCAACTGATCCCACAGTGATGTCATTCAATTTGCATTTATCCAACATTTTTCTGATCTTCTGGACCTTGAATTGTATACAAGTTTATGTACATCAGTGATAGGATAAAGGAGAGCCAAGGGCTTAAGAGTACCCACAAATTATATATTTATTTCTAATCCTCCTTATATTCTAAAAATGGAAAGCGTGGCCAAAATTAGTACCAATGTTTCCCAAACACATGTTACTACTTCTATCAGTTAAAGCACTCTGGGGAGGAAACGCTATGAAATCTTGTATGGGGAGAAGTAATTGCTTGCAGCCCTATTTAAGTAAAATGATTGGTTTTGCATATCTCAGCTTTCTGTATGATGCATGCCCAGTCAATCACATGAAATTAAGGTCAATATTACTCATATCCCAAGAGTCTTACTGAAATTTTGGGAAGTTGCTCGACATGCAATAATTAACTAACTCCATGGAGCCAAGTCCTTCAGCAGCCACCAGTCGCTCAGCTACTCAAGAATTTCTCAACACTTCATAGAACCCATGTTCACAAGGGCCTGCTATGGCTCCTTACTCTCAGTCTAATTATTCCAGTCTCCATTATCCCATTCTATTTCTCTAAGATCCAGTTTAATATTATCCTCCCACCTATGTCCAGGTCTTCCCAGTGCTCTATTTCCTTCTGATTTTAACACCAAATCCTATATGTATTCCTCTTATCCCCATTCATGCTATATGCCCTGCCAATCGTATCTTCCTTGTCTTGATCATTTTAATTACACTTGGCAAAGAGTAAAAGCCAGGAAGCTCCTCATTATGCAGCTGTCGACATCCTCCCATCACTTCATCTCTCTTCAGTCCAAATATTCTCCTCAGTACCCTGTTCTCAAACACCCTGAGTCTACGTTCATCCCTTAATGTCAGAGACAGAGTTTCACACCCACACAAAATTGTAGTTTTGTTTATTCTAATTTTCATGTTTTTAGGCAACAGGCAAGAAGATTAAAAGGTTCTGCACCAAATGGTAGAAACCATTACCCAAATTCAATCTCCTCTTAATTTTCTCCTGAATCAAATTTTGATTTGTCTTTGCCATTCCCAAATATTTTAACACTGACATATTTTCAAAGCATCTATTAGCTATCTTTATGTTATGATTTTGCCCCACATTCTGGTGACGAGACATCAATATACACTTAGTTTTCCCTGTGTTTACATCTAGACCAAACTCCTTACTGGCATCAATCAGAATTTCTGTTTTTCTTTATGGTATTTATATTATCTCCCAATAGATTTACATCATTAGCATAGACCAGAAGTTGATGAGTCTCATCCAATTTCAGTTCCACCTGGTTTTCCTGGACCTTCCTACAGGCATATTCTAAAGCAAAGATGAAAAGCAATGGTGATAAAGCATGCCCTTGTTCTAGATCATTCTGAATAGGAAATGTATCACACAAATTGGATCTGCAATGGGAACAAAATTATACCAAAATATGCAATTCCCAGACCTTTATTAAAAAATAATAAAAAGTCTTAGCATATATACAGATGGATTATTAACAATTAAGAACTCACCTGCTTCCTGTATGGTGTAATAATGCCAATATGTTCTGGCGAGAGTTTTCGACCACTGAAACGATCTGTCAGCAGACGTTCAATGTACTTCTTGATCACTTCAATCTCTTGAATGTTGAAATAACTGCAAGTAAAATATTGTAGTTCTTTAGTTCTACACTGTGTGGCAACTAACAAGGGTGCTGCAAAAGGTTAAAGTTATATCTCTGCCTATCAACTAACACAACATGAAAATGTACAGAAATGCTGTGATCAAGATCCAACACATTCTTACCCTCTAGGGGGAACTGGTAAGCATTCTACTCCATATGCTTTCACCTTCAAGAAGCAAGTACCAATATTCACAGGACAGGAAGGAATGTGAACTCCAGAACCATTCTGTATGTGGTGGTGCAGAGAAAAATACTAATGCCCCATAATGATAATGAAATTCCAGCCATCTTAATGACTGAGATACTGCAGCTCAGAAAGTACTACAAATACTGCGCTGTGGCTTCTGTCTCTGCGTATGGTCTATTTTGGCCTCTTCCTACCTGGCAGCAGGGGTGAAGGCACAAATTCACACAGCAGACAATCATGGCTAAACAAATACATTCCTCTGCCTATCTGTGATGGGTGAAAAATCAAGGCTTATGAATGGAAACATCTTTAAAATTACTCATTGATATTGTGGTGTGCTGCCTAAAAGACAGAATATGTGTATCTGAGGTGTCAATTGCTGAACAATGGCTTGTTACAACACGTTTTTGAGACAGCACATACAGAGACGTCCGTTGCCAGGCAACGGCTCACTAAGCGTTGTTACCTCTTCAACCAATAGCTAGATATATAATCAATGTGTTACCTAAAAAATGAAAACACCTTCCTGCAACAATGAATATGTGTAGGCCAGGTACTGATACACTAGCTAACACGGGAAATGACTACCCTTCAAGAATGTGTCTTCTAGTCCGTCCGGCTGAAGAAGATATGAGATCAGAGAAGATTAGACAGAACAACAGATCAGAGGTCAGGTGAGAGATGACAGGCTAGTCAGGTTGCAGTGTTTGGAAGACGTTATCTCGGAGTGACTGCAGTTGTAAATGTAAATGAGTTATTCAATAAACAGCTTTGTCTAATCCGGAACCCATTCATTTCTTGTCATGGAACCTCAGACATGTGACAATATTCTCTCCCACCCTCTTTTTATTTTTTTCTCCACACATCAAACAGTAAATATGAAAAGTAAATGATTTCTTGTACATACAATGCACAACATTAGAAGCTCCACACTGTAAGCTCACCGTCCAATACTGAAAAAAAATACAAAATATAGGTTTGAAGAAGTTCTTCTAAATAAGCATTTTCCACGAAAAATATAATAGCTGATGACAGAGAGAATACTGTTGACACATCACCTAACCAGTAGATGCTGTGTTCTGACAGTGTAGTGATATCATAATCTTGTGTGTTATGTGATGGGAAGTAGGCTAGTAAACTACAAAAGTGTGTGTAAGCAAAATATCCCTTGTGGGTAACAGTCTGGAAAGCTGAATTTTTAACTGATTGATGAATTCAGCCAATATCTGTTGATGCCAGCAGACAGGTACACCCAAAGTATAGGATGATGGTCACCATGTAAATTATGACCAGCAGAGGAGACATACAACTGTAAAGTGTAAAGTGGGATGTGAATCACAGTAAGGACACACTTGTAAAAGGTCTGGTAGTGTTGTCCTTTTAGTTTTGTATTGGGAATTGTTTATTTTCCCCCAGCACAAGCCATTGCATCAGGTGATATTCAACACTAAATCCTTTTCTTCTTAAATCATTAATAAAATATTTTAATTATTTAAGATTAACACTGCTTATGAAGATGACAACATAATAGGGAAAATTCTCCATTATGGATAGATACACGCACGCACGCANAAAAAAAAAAAAAAAAAAAGGATCATCAAGAAGGAAACAAGAAAAGAGATAAAATTGAAATTTTAAACACAAAAGCAGTTCCCATACTTTTATATTGAAATAAAACTTGGGAATGGCAGGGGGAAATAAAATTCAACCAATGGAAATTAAGCTTTAAAAGGCATCACACTGTAGTTCGGACTAGCTAAACTTGAAGCCACACAAAAGAAATTAATATCTGAAAACTAAACATAAGGAAACAAAATTGCAATGAAAATAATTAAATCACCTTAACAGAAAGCAGCCAGACCCCTGAAGCTGTACTTCTATGCAAAGCAAGAGGATATGAACACAGGAAGATACATCACAAGATCGTTATGCACCCAAAATAGGACTGAGCCTAATCTGCTGAGAGACAGAAGGCCATGCCATAGCTCAAGCAGTTAGTTGCTGGCTTCCCACCGCGGCGGCCCAGGTTTGATCCCGGGTCTGGTTGAGTTGGATCTGTGGTGGACAAAGTGGCACTGGTGCAGGTTTTCTCCGAGTATCCCCTGCCAATCTTCATTCCACCAATTGCTCCACAATCACCCTCACCTATCATCTGGGGCTGGTACAATAGGCCAGAAGTGGCCGCAGTACAAGGGACTTAGTCCCACCCCACTAGCAACAAAAAAAAATCTGTTTAGACGACAGAGCAACAAAAACATCCCCTTAATTCAATGTATAGGCAGCTCAGAGGGGTTTGTACCTTGGGGAATTTGCTTCTCGCTGATCTTTTCCCTTCACTCCATGAAAGATCAGTGGAAATCCCTTCTTGGGAAGACCTTCCCAGTTGCACACCAGGGATGTCAGTGAAGGATCACCACGTGCCTAAACAGTTAATATTTATTTTATTAACAGCAGCAGTCATTCAGGTGTATGGATATATTCATAAATGTATGTGCATGTATTCCCTTAAGCTGGAAGCTGGGATAGATTGGTTAGTACTGTAACATGCAACGGGCCAGGGTTTCAGGAAGGGGAAAGATTTTTTTTTTCGATTCCACAGTGTCCAGACCGACTCTGGAACCCAACCAGCCTCCTATCCAATTAGTACAGAGGGCTCTTTCCTCACTGCAAAAGTGGTTGCGGTGTGAAGCAGACAAACTGCCTCAATTTGGTGTCAAGGTCATGAATGGGGGAGCCATATTTCCACTCCCCCTATGTCTTCATGGCACAGTGTTTAATTAATTAAGCACAGGGACAGCTTTACCTTGATTCCCTTAAACTTTCTGCAGGGAGGCTCTTACGTTTGTTGACCAGTTCATGGTTCTGCGCTTCATGCCAACTGGTGCACCGCTGGTTGCGAGACATATATAAATTCTGCTGATGAATCAATATGCCTGTCAGTTGACAACATTCAGAATGAAGTAGTTACAATTCACAGATCATACAAAGTGTTGAAAATACTGTCCCTGTCACTCACTGATCAATCTCACCTTCGATGACGGACTGCAGAAACCAACTGCAGAAATGAACTCTGATAGCTGGACTGTGTGGCTGCAAGGGTTGAATTGCTATTGTTTTATAGGGTGTACACTTCAGAAATTGTGTGGCCCTTCTTTCAGTAGACTTCAACACTTCAGTCTCTTCAGCTAGATGTTTCAGTGATTTTCTAGGTGTATGTTCAAGTATGGTTCATATGCCATCTAACTTCTCCTCAGTAAGCATTTGTCACTTATGTTTTTGTTTCTTGTCTATTATCACTGATTTAAGTTTATTCAGAAAATTGTGAACTGTTTGCCTGCTGGGAACTCTTTCATCACAAAATTTATGTCAAAATTTTTGCTGACACTTTACAGCAGGTGTGTCGCACTAAAGTATACCGCACCATGATGGAACATGCTATTTACTAACTGTAACTGAGAAAAAACGGCTAATTGAGCTGATTAGTTTTGCTCACTGCCGACAAATCATAAACAAATTCCCACGCATGAACTGCAATGCTCACCATGAAACAGAGTGCTGTGAAGCACTCCACAGTTAATGATAATTTCCTTTAATTCCAAATGTTACTGGCCACCAGGCATACTGGCTCATCGGCAAAATTTGTATGAGCCTTGCAGCTGGTGGTGCACCAATCACAATGAAGAGCAGAGACATCAACCAGTCAACAAAGGCAAGAACCTCCATATACATGATGAACTTGAGTAATTTCATGGGAGAAAGAGAATTTCTTGACCTACCATTTCCTACTTTTGCATAAATCAGACAATTGTATTTACATTTTCCTAAATCTCCACAGATTCAAGCACTGGAGCTTCCAGAATTAGACTTTTCTTTTGTAAATATTTGGAGTTATAATATGGCTGTGGACCTTACGCTTCATTGTGTGTTCCAAATGCATCAAAAGCTATATCTGTTAGGCCCCAAAAACCAGAAACTTGGTAAGAAAATGCAGAATTCAGGAGGTTGCAACAATGGGTTAAAAACATACTCTCTACTATACACCTGCCCTACTGCTGATGAATATAACTCTGTGAGTTCATGAAGGATGAAACGCATAGTGCAACAATTCTGTCACATTCATTCATGTTTGTTCAATTATCTCAAGACCTGCAGAAAGGTATACTGGGTATGCAGTGTGAGATTCATTTCTCTCTCAAAATGTTGTTTGAAACATTTTTTTGCATCAGCTGTGCAAGCTGTGCTCAAAATGGGTACAGAAACACACGCACGTCTTAAGATGAAATGTCCATTCACAAAAACTGGTATGTGTCAACATACTTTTTGTAAAACTTACCAGAATAAAATTTCATGAACACTGTTCATCGGTTCTCATGCTATTATTATATGAGAACAGATGGCTGGAGAGACAGGCTGAAATAGTGAAGCTAATAGGCACAATTTTGCAACTTTTCACTGGGAGCACAATAAAGTAGAAGAGTAAAAACACACCTCTTTTTCAAGACCAGTAAAGCAAATTAGTAACAATGGAGTTTATTTAATGGCAGCAATAGATTTCTTTAAGGTATATATTGTAATTTCAAAACTGAAGCGACGGTTTTGGTTCTTAATGCAACTTAAAATTCACTTCTTCACAAAATTTTTTGTTTTAAAACAGACAAATACATAGACTATCAAACAAAGTGCTCAAAAATCTGTGTTATATTTTACACTGGAACAAAGTTCAAAACAACACAAATGCTGGACAAATACTGTTAAGAAAAATAACTGCACCTTAACAGAATTCTGTACAGAGTGCAGAAACTTTGTGTTTGTCATGCTAAATGGCAAGTGGAAGAGGGTGAATATTTAACCTTGATATTCAGTATCATTAAATCATAAATTACATGTCTGACAGACATATTTGTTCATTTACCTCTAGTTCATTTTCATAAAACATACTGTTAGGAACAGTAAGAATTTTCTTGTGAGATCGAAAATTCTGTACCAACTTGGTAAGCACAGCTGGGTTATAATGCTTATAATTTTCATCCTTCTTATACAAGTCACACTGGTTCATCAGTCGTTCAAGGAGTGATGTGCCTTAAAGAAACAAAGAAAGCCTGATTTGGATCCACATCAACACTTTACATATCAGCAGATTTAGGAAAAAGAAAAAGATACACCTTCTAGTCATGGAATGCTTGTGTTTCCTAGAGGCTAGAGGACAGGTTTTCCACCATACAAATCCCAATTCAAGTCCAAAATTGATAAAAATAATGCAAATGCACATAAATGAAAAAAAAAAAGTTTTGAGTAAACTAAAACTATACACCTCAGACTCAGAAAGTTTATCTCTTAACTCTGCCAATGCCAGCCTTAACCTTTATATGCCCCCCCCCCTCCAAAAGAAAACCCCCTATGGGCCTTCATGGCCTGTTACAGGGATAGCTTTACTTTTTTTACTTAGGAGGTGAAATATCATGTTTCCTGTTTTGTGGGTTACAACTTGTTCAGTCCATACAGCATAAAATGGTAGGATGACTGATGAACTGGAAAGGAATTGGATGGTAGTATTCATGGCCTAATACAGGTGCCATTCTGGTATTACCCAGAAGGGACTGAGGAAGACTGAAAATCCTGTCAGGATAGCCAGTATACTGGTTAAGATTCAAACAGAATATCTCTTGAACACAAGACCAGAACATTACTGCTAGACCTACTAGACACACCGCTCTGTCATTATGTTCTGAGACCCATAAACCAGTTATTCCTACACCAAACAAGGCATAGATGTTTCAGCAGTTGAAGGAATCTACCTATTATTGCACCAATTTAAAACATGGGTGATAAAACTGACTGCAGCATTTCTAAAGGCATATGATTATCAACTTCATACACAATTTTATAACAATAATCTCTCAAAGTTACGTCCATATGTAGATGGATTTATTGGAGATTATTACTGTGGATTTCAGCATAACACCAATATTATCACAAGAGAAAACCATGGAGGATGAGACAGCTAGGGCATGTAGCACACATGGTAGAGAAGAAATGTGCATACACAGTTTGGTAGGAAACCCTGAAGGAAACCACTAGGAGCATCTAGAAACAGATGGAAGAACAATATTACACTGGATTTTAAAAACTGGATGGCTGGTGTAGACTGGATTCAGCTCTCAGGACCGGGACAAACAGCAAGCTCTAGTGAACACAGTAATGAACTTTTGGGTTCCATAAAGCTGTGGGAATTTCTTGAAGAGCTAAGTAAATATCAGCTTCTCAGGAATGACCCAGTTCCATGGTGTTAATGTAGTCTAAATTTTGTGTCATACATTAGTTTTATGCACAATAAACTGTTCTCTTAAAAATGTGACAAAGTTCAATTTGACCTACATACAAAGCAGGGGGTGTAACTGACAGGTATGGAGAAAGAAAGAAAGAAAGGAGAAAAAAAGGTAAAGCTATCCCTGTACCAGGCCGTGAAGGCCCATAAAGTTGTGAGACACTGAGGGTTCCACATTATTTAGACAATCGGCTCAAAGATGGCGGTAAGGTTGTCAGCCTTATGCGCTGGCTGCGCTTTACTCCGCAGGAAAATTATTTCTTAATTAATTCCTGGTACTCATTTCTGTTAGAGGCTGAATGAACCCCAGGGCTGTAGTGCGGCTGGAAGGATTAGGTCAACTGAAAGAAATCTAATGACCTCATTGGGACTCGAACCCATCACCTTCTGGCTTGTACCATAGCCCCTCAACCAACTATGCTACCGCACGCCCCCAACTGACATGTATGTACCAATATTAAATTCACCCGAAAACTTTTAGAGTGGACCTATAACACAAAACTTCATCAAACTCTGCTGAGAACGTCTAGAGACAAACCAAGGAACCCCCACATTATACATTAATTTTGTGTTTCATGCAAATAATGCATAAAAATGCACAGAAACACAATACTCACCTAGGCCAAGTTTAATGGCTACTGTGGATCGCAGCAATGGACCTAATTGCTTTGGATCACCTACCAGCACCAACTGCCCAAACAATCTGAATTTCTCCTTGTTACTTGTGAAGAGACCAGCTACTGGGATCAGCGTTTCTGGTTCAGCTGCCTGGCCACACTCATCAATAAACAAGTGTGAGAAGTGACCAGCAGGAATACCTCCAGTGACAAGCCTAATTACAAACAAACTGAATTACAGGCAAGAAATTGGATAAATTCTGATAAGGTAAAATAGTGTCATGTGTATGAGTATGAGTAGGGACGGCGTTTGGATTGGTAACTCGATTTACTGAACACTTACAAATCGTAACTACAAGTAACTATATCGCTATCACTAATTCACATACCCCACAATTCACCACAGGACACACTAAGTCTTCTCAGTCTGCTGCGTCTTTGCCAGTCGTTATCTGGTTGCTGATCCAACAATGTCCTCTGCATTTGTACTCACAGACTCTTGATTCTGTGTCCCCAATATTACTATCATAAACTCTTTTAAGGTATCTAGTTCTGATTCTCACCCATTGGGTCTACAGTTTTGATGCATATAATAATGAAAATTATGGTGGACTGTATGGTATGGAAGATGAATCGCTCCAGATGTAAAGCATGAAGAATGTGTTCATTGAAAATGAAAGTGACACTTATGATGCACAGTCTGAGGTAAATCAGATGAAAAGTTGACACAATCAAATGAATCTTGATGATAACAGTTATGAAAAAAATGAGCCTACTACATGTGTAGTGGAACTGAAGGGCACTGACAGTACCTTATGAGATTAGAAACAGACAACATGTGGTTATCTTCAGCAAAACTGAAAATGACATTTACAGGGTAAATTACACTTACAAAAATAGGCAGCTAACTCTATGGCATAATGCTGCAGTAAAAAGAATACATACTGCCATGTGTATTTGTGATTATAGATGGGCTTTGGATGGCATATAGTTTTACTGACCACTTATAAGTACTAAATACAAATAACTATAACACTATTGCTAATTTCCACACTAAGTCTTCCCAGTCTACTTTCACTAGTCTTTAGTTGGTAACAGCTCACAACAATGGCTATTCCTCTGCAGTGTTTTCACTAGATTTTTCCTGGTAAAGAATCTTAACAATGGAGATTCTTCAGCTTCTGTTCCCTGCTAGTTTATGATCCACAACTGAACCCTTAACTTAACCGTAGCACCGTCTTCAAGATAACTCCTTGGCACAGACCAGGCATGTCCAACTTCAAACAGGTTGTGATCGACTTTTCAGTGTCAAAGCTGCCAGTGATCTACCACCCCCTCCTATTGTTGTACCTCCCGTTAAGCAAAAATATTGGTAAAAATAACATGACACATGATGTTTGCTGTAAAAGCAACTACTAACTGGGCTGTCTCTCTGACGTCTCTAGATTCATCCAGTTGGAGGGAGAAAGCAACACAATTGGAAACATCTTTCAACAACCGTTCAGTTATGTTTCCACACATCATTTCTATTCGCCGCACAATGGTGTTTCTTGATAATTGAAGATCTTGAATAGTAGCTATGATCGCTTTCTTATTTTTAAATCCTTCAAAAAGATTATCAGCTATTTCAAGAAAACACTCTTTTACAAATTCCCCTTCAGTGAAAGGTTTGCATTTTTTAATGATCAGATTGCTGACCTTGAAGGATATTTGGTTGCACTGTTAGAAAGTGACCTTGGTTTTGCCCTCAACTGTTGTTGAGCAGCTAATTTCGATTTAAGTTCTTTGAGCTTAAGTTTACGAATTTCACTTCTGGGTGGAAAATCAGCATCATACTTATTGCTATGGAGTCCATTATAATGATGTTCCAGATTATACCCTTTTTTGGCAAGGATACTGAGGCGTTGCATTTTCCACTATATTGAGGTAAGTGTTTTGTCTAACGCATGCACGCACACTTTTAAAATTAATAAAATAACATGGGCAGAGCACTGACCATCCCTTTGATTACACTGAGCTCATCCCCAAACTCTGTATTTGTTTAATGCACAGCAAAGCGACAAATCTCCACTAACAGCTAATATAATAACATGTCTCACTTGATGGTTCAATGTAAATCACATGTTCTGTCGATCACTCTTGCATCAGAACACATGCAGCTGATGACGAATGATGAAATAAGAGTTCACGTGATAAGGATGGAGTAGGGACTTCGCCACAGTTCACTTAACACAAGTGTAAAGCAATTTTCATGTAAGCTACACAAGAACAGAAAAATAGGAATGACTAATACATATTTTCCCTTCAAAATCTGAATATAATCACATTATATTAAAAGTGAATTTACATGCTTTTCATGTATTATTTCCTTATAGGCCTATGAGATTGACCAAAAATCGTTCCGCGATCGACACGCTGAACATGCCTGGCATAGACCATGCACAAACCGCCTCTCTACTGTTGATGCCGTTACGTAGAAAACAGTCACAGTGCAGACAACACAGAAAACATTGTTCTTCTTTTGTTGTGCACATTCATTTCTCCAAACATAACTGTTCACCGAGACATCACTTAGAAATGGGATGCATAAACCGGCTGTTCTACTGTTGAAGGTGTTACACAGCAACAGACACTGTTTACAGAGCCACCACTTAGCAATGGGTCTATATGCCACATTGTATGGTACATTTGTGTTGTTTTCTGTTTAAGCTGGAGATCATTTCAATGCATTTGTGAAAATTGAGGAACAGTCAATATATAAATAATTTTCTCAATAACAATGTGATTAAAATTATTAAATATACCATTCAGAATTTACTGAAGAAATTTTACTCTTAATTTATCTCATTATTAACAATGGCTGCACATTAATGAACACAGGATGTGGGTGCACATCAATAAATAGGCAATTCCTTCAACACTAGTGTCATTGAACTTATTAACACTTCAAAGTAAAGGAATACATTTTTAGAACACAGTTTACCATGCTGCATTAAATTAAAGCTCAATTTCAGTTTTCACTGAAGAGCAATGGATCAGAACACTAAACTGAGGAAAACTGTAAATGGAAGAAATTTAACACTGACACTATTGACTTGGGATCAATGCAAATGAACGTTAAATAATGGATGCTCTTAAATCAAAGGACATCTTGAGCTGTTAATAAACTTATATGCTTTCATTTTCCTAATGAACTTCAATTTTCTTTTAATTCACTCTGTGTTTGTCTTTTCAAAAATGTAAAAGAGGGCTTCAGTAAGATGAAAGAGAGCTTTAAAAATCGAAATAAATGACGAAAGAAACAAGAGCAATGCATACCTTGCAGCAGAGGCCACAGTTACCACTACAACAGCATACTGCATGATTTTCTCCTTTGATGGATAAAAGAATTCACCATCATAGTTGCAACACTTCTTCAGTTTCTGAGGAATTTCTTTACTAGAACACAATAACACACAATATTCACATAAGTAAGCCAGTTTCAGCTGTTCATTAAGTAAAAAGTAACGCTATCCTTGTACCAGGCCATGAAGGCCCATAGGGTTGTGAGACGTTCAGGGTCCCACATTATCTAGATAATCGGCTCAAAGATGGTAGTAAGGTTGTCAGCCTTACACACCAGCCATGCTTTACTCCCCAGGAAAATTATTTAATTAATTCCTGGTACTCATTTCTGTTAGAGGCTGAGTGAACTCCAGGGCCACAGTGCAGCTGGAAGGATCAGGCCAACTGAAAAAATCCAATGACCTCATCGGGACTTGAATCCGTGACCTTCCGGCTTGTAGCATAGTGCCTCAACCAACTACACTATATTTTTGAAAAATAAATATCTGTGAAAACAGGAAAAAATCCAACAGTTTTCAGTTCTCTGTCTCAGACAATTTGACCCTTAGCTCAAGTACTGAGCATACAGTTCAACATCTGTATTCTGAATTATCAATTACATTTCAAATCTACTCTCACACTGCCTAGTGTAGCGGTTCCCAGAATCGGGCAATAACCTAAATTCATTTTAATGGGTCCTCAGCAGTGCAGTAAAGATTTAATATTTATTTATGCTGAAGAGTGCGCAGAAGAATAAGCTTTAATACTGGGAAAACCTAACTTCATGCGGCTGAGCCCTTCTTGAGAAGATGCCACTTTCTTTTCTGAATATGACGATAATTTTTTGCTTTGAAATTCCAATTTTCTTTGCTTTTACAGCAAATTTATAAAAGTAGTACATGTCTGGTAAGAAAAGTTACATATCCTCCGTCCACCCAGTAAGGTTTACTTTAAATGCCGTTCGTCACCTAATGTTTAATCGAGTACATACTTCATGTTAAGTGTCTTTCTTTTGGAAGTTTTATGTAATCTGTGACAATGTGTTCTGTCACTGAAAATAAAGTGTGGGGGGAAGACCAATGTTCTGAGCATGCAATATAGTATAATTATGAAAATTCTGTTTTATTTAAGCGTTATATTCGTTTCAAAACAAAATTATAGTTTTATTGATGAACCCATTAATTTAAAAGAAATTCCTTTCTATGTAACACATTCAAATGCTGCACATTTTCCCTTTCAATCAATTCTTACATCATGGAAAAAGAGTACAATAAGAACAGAAATACAGATAAAACCAACATGCAACGTTTCCTCGTGTATGAGAACATTATACTCAGGGAAAATTGAATGGGGGAAATTTAACATTGAGGTACCATGCTTGGAATTGTTGAAACTGAAAGTTAAAGGAGGTAAAGAAAATCTTAAATCAAGGGGGTGCACATATTTACTTACAAATTGTATGTGGCAGCATAGAGACGAAAAATGTCTGAGTCTGGAATGTGGCCTTGACATGAGATCAGCAGCCTTTTGGTGACTTCATTTGCTGCTGAATTAGATGGTGCACAAACCAGAAGATGTACTTTTGGCTTGTTCAGATGGTAGAGCTATTCATGTTAAAAAGACAGAAATAACAGCTATTTTCTTTACCTGCATAAAAGTTGAAATCTCATTAGGAGTACCAATGTTTTCACTTACCAGGTACTTTTGCTTTCTGAATTGTTTCACTTATTTATGGAATTAAAACATCTGAATGTTTGATCACACAACAAATTACAATTTAATGTTTTAAGATATTATACATAATTAGTAAATACTGATTAACGATTAGGGGATGGGCCATTTAAATTCCGGTAGTGGCAGCGGGACAGAGTTAATTTAAATGCCCACCATTGTAGAGTAATAAAAATTGTAATCATGTTACTCAAAATGCTGTGATTTCTACAATTTTTGTGATAAACGAACGAAATAAACGCTACTTTTATCTAGAAAGTATATAGAATCAGATACTGTAATTTACAGATTTTAGAATCTGTAAAAATTGTTACACTGATTCCAAAAAAAAAATTTTCCCCAATTTTGAGTGTCTGTCCACAAAACTGCATACAGCTTCTGCACAATACGTTTCTGCGGTATAAATGCATGGTGCTGACTCACTGTCTGTGTTTTTATCTGGCAATAGGAGAGGATGTTTATGGTCTGCACATTCTCCAGTCACATAATCTTCCTGTATACCCGACTGGCGAGTTCTTATCCTACATTGCCTTATGAAACTGTTTGTTTATTCACATATGTCAGACTATCCACACAGAGGCAGTTCTTGGAATATCACCTCACACAACTTGCTTCCATCAGAATAAACTGTAACGCATTCTGAATGGTGTGATTTACGAGCGGCCTCTGAATTTTGACTCCTTCAATGCGAAAAGGGGCCATGGTGTATAGTTGAAATTGCAATGTTTTATAAGCGTTATGAATAGAGGACACCACTCGCCATCACTGGCTTACTTCCTGCTAATATGAGACTAACATTGCATGTGTGTGCTTTGCATGGAAAACAGAGTTAATTATGGACAAAGTGCATGAATTGCGACGTCTGACTCTGCATTCAGTGACATGCAACATTCAGTTAGATGATACAGGAGGGAAGACAGTCTACTTATAAAGCTGGTGTCCAAAAATAATGTAAGTAGAACAAGAATTTCTATCTTAAAATTAGATTTTAAAACGCTGTGTGCATGCGTGGACTGCGCATACCCATACGATGTCTTTCGGCCACTCAGCTTTACTTTAAAGGTCCCCATACGGTGTCCTTCGGCTCATAAAGGTTAATGATTACAAATACTTACTAAAGATTTTTCCTTCTCTTTTCGGTTTTGGAAACTACAGTACAGTGAGAGTTCAGTGCAAATGCATGAAATTTAAAGTTTCTTTCTGCAAAATAACACTGTCCCAATTGTGTCATACAAATGCAGGCTATCTGAGGGTGTCAAGATAACTACTTGAGCAATGCCCCATTCAGAAACCCACAGATTCATGAAGAGCACCATCTTTTGGGATGTGATGCGGTGTAGTCCAGTAGAAGTTCAGAAACATTTTGGATGCACATACTGTCTCCATTTTCAAGGTCGAAGAGAAAGCCACACAAGCAACCAGGAAGCAGCCAGCTATGCTTGGTGCTTGATGGTTACTAGCTTGGTTTCTCTCTGAGCTGTGCTTACTCTCTTATTCTTGCTTGTCTCATTCTTTGACTGCTAAGGAGGAGAAAGTACATTCTCGTAAATACTGGTGACTGTCTACAAGACTACAGAGCATCATATGCCAGGAGACAGTCCCCACTGTGAGAACCTAAAATCTTTCAAAGATTCATCACTAACACCACAAAATTCTAACACTGTTCTGTCATCACAAGTGATTTTTATCCTGACAGATTTTTCACGGTCTTTCCTTCAGCTGCTCCAGACAACATCTGGGTTAGTATTTAAAATTAGTCCATGGTCATTTCCACTGAAATCCATTCTAATTTATCATTCACAAATGATCCAATTATTTGACAACTGTTAATAAATAATAAAAAAATAAAAATAAATGATTTCTATAAGATTCATTTTAATATTATTTACCCCTTTCCACATGAATTTCTCAACCAAAATCTCAAGAGATGAAGTAAAAAAAAAAGGAAAGCAAAGCTATCCCTGTAAAAGGCCGTGGAGGCACATAGGGTTGTGAGACGTTGAGGCTCCCACATTATCTAGACAATCGGCTCAAAGATGGCGGTAACGTCAGCATTACACGCCAGCCGTGCTTTACTCCCCAGGAAAATTATTTAATTAATTCCTGGTACTCATTTCTGTTAGAGGCTGAGTAAACTCCAGGGCCTAATGTGGCTGGAAGGATTAGGTCAGCTGAAAAAAATCCAATGATCTCATTGGGACTTGAACCCGCGACCTTCCGGCTAAGTTCATTATATAATGTTTTCCTTTCCCATTTTCTAGCTACCTTGTCTCCCAGAACTCTCCTGCAGGTGCTTTAAATCAGTTCCTTTCTCAGACTGACCTGAGTGATTGCCTCCACAACAGTGACGGTTTTGCCAGTACCAGGAGGCCCATATATGAGATATGGAGCTGGGTACGAAGAACCTGACACAATGTTCCGAACAGCCTGTTGCTGCTGTGGGTTTGTTTTCAGATGCTTATTAAACCAGGATCTGAAACATAATTTCATAAACATCTTTCAAATTGTGGTCTTCTGGGTAGTAGGTCAGAGTGACCACCTTTCAATTAACTTGCCTATACAACCCAACCAATTCCTCACTCTAAATATTTCAGCCCCAGTACAGTTCATACTGCACGTGTGTGCAGCAAACCTACACATAAATGCATGTCAAATATCAGCTACAGTAGCTTATATTGCAGTTCTATCACAATAAAGCATACAGTACGTACGTTATATGCACGTTCTTCAGTGGAACTGCTGCATATTTACTAGGAAATAGATGATGAGCAATGCCATGGTTTTTTATCATTTCAAGTGCTCTATGCTGACATCGAAGATTCCAACGATTGAACTGAAATTCGACACGGAACTTCATATTGTCCACAAACTTGCCTCTCAAACTGAAACAGACAAACACTCTACTGACATATGAATGATAAAACTTTCATCAATACTGATACGTGCAAATCATTTGTTTTAAATCTTTTTTATAATTCATACTTTTTTTCTTGGCACTACAGCCCCAGTGGGCCTAGGCCTACCTCCATGAACTTCTCCGTTCACTTTGGTTTTTCTAGATCTTACACGTTCGGTAGGACTCCTTGGGCGGGTGATCAGCTCGTCACATGGCCTCTACCTGTACACAAACAGAGAAAAACGCACACAAACATCCATGCCGAGTGGGATTTGAACCCATGATCTCGGCTTCCGAGCGAGGGAAGACAGTGCATGCCCTAGACTGCTTGGCTACCGTGACCAGCAATTCATACATTTAGTAGCATAAAATTACACTTAAAGCAGAAAATTAAGAATACATTCTTAATATCCTAACATTCTGAGCTTTTATCTACAAATTATTTCCAGGCATCTTGGGTTTATATGGCCAGTCCCTAATCTGACAATGTTGGCTCCGGGAAACTGTAGAAATGCTATAACCATATCATATGTCAAAGACCCACTCCTGCTCCAGGTTTGTTCATCTCTATACATATTCAACTCCACCAACTTCCCTTGAATACTTTTAGCCACCTAAATTAAAGATACTTACGATGCGTGAAAGGACAACCAAACTTCTAACTGCCTTACATCATGAACCTTTCCTTCATATTTCACAGAGCTGTCTCCATCTATCATCACATAAATGCTGTCACCACGAAGGACAGATGGGCGTTTCTCTGCCAGACCAGGAACCTAGATTATAAATACAGCATAACTAGGCTAGAACAAGTTTGGATAATAGCAAGAACTTCATTACAATGTTAAATTTCTTAATCTCTGGGGTTTTCATCGCAACAAATGATTCCCAGCCATCACCACTTAATTTCCATAATTTCAGCAGGAACTGTAACTGCAGGTTTGCTTATCAAGCTACTTAAAGCTGGAAAGGTATCATTAAACCATGCAGAGTGCCTCTCCTATTTGGGAGAGGGAAGTCTGTATTCAACAATATTAGAACCATGCCTGAACAAAGAACATGACCGACCTTGAAACAGATGTGTTCCAGATGCATGCATAGAGATACTTTAATTTGTTAATTAAAAAATGAAGATGTACAGCTGTAAGAAAAGAGGTTATGTAAGCTTAACAAATTATCAATTTCTCAATTCAGATAATACTGAAGGTGTCAAATATGTTGACTTATTCATTAGTTTCATGTCTGCATAATAACCACTTCAAACAAAATATCTGCACAGCATAAGTATTCTTGTGTGCTCACATTGTCACTGCCTGGAGACAGCATAAAATCCATTTTGTTTAATTATCTCAGAAACTGTACGACTTATAGATCAAGTGTGCTAGGCATAAAATATAAGCTTTATTTTTACCTACATTTCTTCAAAAATTTTCATTCTGGTAAATAAAGAACTTTGTGACTCACAAGCAAGTTATGCATGATATGTGCAGAAATGCAACTTCATTTTCATTCAAACTGTCTGCTGAATTCTAATTAGGTTATAAATATATAGAGAATTTGCTTAAACAAATTCAGGATGTTCATTCAGATTTGTGTAGTTTGTTTCCTTTACATACTGCCTGTAAGATGAAGTTACAAAGTTAAATCTGTATCAAAGCACATTCCATGATGCCATATTGACGCCATAAACATTAATTTATTATTAATCTCAGCATTAAATGAAACCATGAAATAAGCTTCATATGCTCAAGCTGCTTTATTCCGAGGCAAGAGTCACTAGGATTTCGTTCCCTCCTAAGACATCTGTGTTTTTAGAAATGGGGTCTACTCTTCAATGAGAGGAAGGTTTGGCCTTTCAGTGTAGGTGCTCTGATTGAGCAGAGGAGTGGACATCCTCCTATTCCCCTTCTCAGACAGAGACTGAATATTACCTGCTTTGAACATTACCTAATACATCAGGGCAGACCAAAGAGAGAAAACTAACTGTAACATGCAAAAGTCTGAGGAGACAATCATCACTAGGGAACAGCAGTAAACATGTTACTACCATTGCCAGACAATGGTCTTTATATTATTGTGTATACATAGGCAAGTCCAAATATTTTTTTGCCTACTTTCCCTATTTTGAAGAAAAATAAAAGTAGACTTATGAGATCACTTGCTCTGTCTGTGCATGTACTCCCTAGTCAGTGCTAGGCAACAGCTTGGTAAACACATTCCTGTTGTACTGAATATATGAGGGCTATTCAGAAAGTAACTTCTATTTATTTTAGGCAACTAATGTAAGAGCAGGTGGGAGCTCGCACATGTGAGGTAGTGTCACATGACTTATTGCCTTGTAGACCATCGCATAACAGGTCACCTAATGTTTGTTCTTGTCTCCACAGAGTGAGTTATGTTGTGTCCTGCAATTGATAATCCCACCAGCTATAAAATTTGCAATGCAAATTTCTTCATGCTAAAAACACAAGTGCTGCAGAAACCCATCACAAATTATGTGTGGTATACAGTCAAACTGTAATGAGTGAAGGAATTGTAACATAATGGTGAAGAAGTCATCAGCCATCTGTAGTGAGGAATGAGCTTGTTCAAAGTGTTGCAAAAAAACTGTGAAATACGGTGCTTCATAATTTCAGAACTTTCATGTGAATTTCTACAAATTTCTACACTGTTCTCTTAAGAGATCATCACAGACTAGGCTATTATAAGTTTTCTGCATGATGTGTTCAGAAAATAACCACAGGTTCACACAACAGATAGAGAATGGCTTTGACTTTTGCATACTTGTTTAGAGCAATACCATAAACGTGACAATGAATTTCTCTATCACATTGCACAGTTAACAGGTGATGAAACCTGGGTTTCATTTGTGAATGTTGAAGCCAAAGAGCAGTCAAAGCAGTGGATGCACACACATCACCAAACAAGCTAAAAAAGTTTAAACAAACGTTTTCTGCTAGAAAGCTGATGGCAAATGTTTTCTAGGACAGGAAAGGAGTGCTAATGGTGAATTCATGCAACAAGGGATCACAACGATGTCAGAGGTGTATCGTGAAACACTAAAAGAACTGAAAAAGTTAATTAGTTCCGTTCAATGTCACTGGTTATGATTTTCTTATTTCAATTATTCATGCCCTTACATGTTTTGGTCTTCAGAGGGACACATTTTACATCAATACAGTTAGAAGCAACTATTACAGTACATGTTCTAAAAGTTACAAATATATACATACAATATAAACAATATACAATTGGCTGTATAATCTAACGTCTTTACAACTACAGCGGCTGTTCCAATACTTTAAACTACTTTTATATATAAAACATATAAAATATAAAAAAATATAAATATTTTAAAATATTGGAACAGCCGCTGCAGTTGTAAAGACTTTAGATTTTACAGCCAATTGTATATTATATATATGGTATGTATATATTTTTAACTTTTAGAACATGTACTGTAATAGTGGCCTCTAACTGTATTGATGTAAAGGTGTCCCTCTGAAGATGGTCTCTGAAGACCGAAACATATAACTGAAATAAGAAAATCATAATCAGTCACAATGAACGGAACTAATTAACTTTTTCATAATATTAGTGTGACGGACCAGAATGAAACAAATGAAACTAAAAGAAATATGTATGACCATTCAGAACAAAAGGCGTGGCATGCTGACATCTGGTGTAGTACTCCTCCATGACAATGTGTGTCCTCATACAACATCTTGCACTCAAGCACTGCTGGATCATTTCAACTGGGTGTTGTTTGGCCACTTTCCTTAGAGCCCTGATCTTGCTCTGAGCGACTTATCAGCTGTTTACTTACCTGAAGAACTGGTTGTGATCACAGCGCTTCAACAATAATGAGTTGATGGAAGGTGTCAAAACATGGCAAAGCTCACACTACTTTGACATAGACACACAAAAATGTATTCCCTGATATGACAAGTGCCTCAGTTCCTGTGGTGACTATGTTGATATGTAGTTTAAGTATGTACGTATCTTTTGTACAGAATAAAATTTGTTTTTCTTGTTTTGTTAACAACTCACCGGGGGTTATTCAACAAACAGCCCTCATACATGCAATTAGGAGAATTGTTTGACACATCATTTTCTACATGGTGAATGTGTTATCAAGGGAAAGTAGGTGATTAGTTCTTCCCAGAACTTCTTGTGTATTCTTTCATTCTTCCAGCTCTCTATATTTTCATGTAATTAAAAATAAAATTACTGTAGATTTTGCTCGTATAAGTATTCCACCCCCTCCCCCCACACACATACATTCAATTGTATATACAAAAGCATGTACTTTGTGGGGTGATTTGAGGGATTTTCAAGTGTAATTCTGACTATATGCAATTCTGAGTTTATGTGCCATCTTTAGAATGTAATCCACATAAGAAGCACTGCACTGTTTCAACTACCTTTTCCTCTATGAAATGCACTACTTATTACATTTTTGTTCTACTGAGAGGGGACACTATACAGAAGGAAGATATGGGACTAATGTTTTCAAAAGTCAGGTGTTCCTTACATTACTTTATGTACCCAAAGACATCGAACAGCGGTCAGTATAGTGACCAACTATGGGCTGGACGATGAAGGAGTCAGAGTTCGAGTCCTGAGAGGGTCAGGAATTTTCTCTTCTCTACATAATCCAGACCAGCTCTGGGGCCCACCCAGCATCTTATCTAACGGGTGCCAGGGGCTCTTTCCCCAGGGTTAAAGTGGCCAGGGTGTGACACTGACCATTCACCTCCAACTAGTGCCAAGGACAAGAAAACGTGGATCTACAGATCCACTCCCCCATAAATCTTCATGGCATGGTGCTTAATTAATTAAGCACAGGGACAACTTCATCTTTTTTTATACTATAATACCCATGTTGGAAAATAAGGGATGTAGGGCTCAGCAGCCTCATCTTCTGTACCTCTAAACTCAGGAGCTTCTTGTTTCCTTTAACAGCTTTCATTACTTGGTCATCACGGTCATACATACGAATATCAGTTCCCATCTGATGTTCTTCAATGTGCAGAAGCAATCGGAAGAATGATGTATAGCTCTCTTCCTGCAATTTTCCATCATCCACTAACAACCTAACACAACACAATTTCAACAAATATTAAGTATTCACATTTTTCAGTGGCGCAGATATAATATGCATAGACCAAATGAAGAAGCTGCATAACTCCTGCAGGTTGTGCAGCACTGTAAAGTAAGTGATCAGTATTACGTTTTCCTACTGTTTCATCATATGCAACCCAAATACTAGCGAAACTACATCAACTATCAACAACATAGATATAATCTACAAACAGAATTTATTAAATACTACCTAAAGAAGCCATTCCTTGCTAGCAGGTTCTCAAAACAAATTTTACTGAAATAATACAAGTGTTTATTTCTTATATCATACATCTATTTAATGCTTGTAACTACATGTAGATTAATTTTCTGTAAGGATCATTCCAGAATTTAAAAAACAATGTAAACACCAGCAGCACACTATAAGCTGTACACTACAATCTGTTGTAAACAACAATACTTATCCGGTTTTCGTGGATGAAATCAACAAGTATCAGGACATGAAACCAGAATGCAGTAACACAGATAAGTACAGAATTTTACTTAATGTGAAGGAAAGCTGTGCAGATAAAGCTCCTTGGATTCAGATCAGTTTTATGCTTCAGTTACCATTTCCTTAGGAAAAGACCTTCAAACTCCATAACTATGCCCACATGACATGAAGGCTGGGTAGGAGGGGAAAAGTCAATCACAATGTGATCATAAAGACAAAAATCTCTGTCCTCCTGGATATAGAATTCTAGCTGGTCAGTCCATGGCCCGTCAAAATATTGGATAAGCTATCCGTGTTCATAAATTTTACTTACCAACTTACTTTGAGAACAATGATTTCAGTTCAGGAATTGATGAATGTTTACCAGATTTTCTGATATGACAATGTACCTACCTCACTTCTTTCAGTTTCTGGGCATCAAGTGGACTCATATTTTCAAAGGGCTTGAAGCCATGATTAATAACACGGCGTAATGTTGAGGGTATTTCATACTGTGGTAACTTAATGACGGAAACAAGTTCACTTGGTATTCTGAAAATAATATATGCACATTACAGTAAGACCTTGAACTTTATGAACATCCATACAAGAAACAACACATAATGAAAGATAAAGCCTTCAAATACAGGAACTTGTGAAGTCAAATTTTCCCTCATAAGGAAACAGTTCCATACAAGGGAATTATTATTTTTCAGATTCTGTGGGGTTACACCTGCCATTTTATGTCATACACGAACAGAATTCGAACCATTCACAGCTCAAAAGAGTAAATGTCATTAATTACTGCATAAAAATTCACGTAACTTAACAGCACTGCCACGCACTAGTTTAGGTATAATTAGAATCATTAGTACAAAAGAATTATCAGTAGCATGTAATAGCCAAGCCAAGCTGAATTGAAATCGAAGCAGAATGTCTGACTAGTCTGGCTGAGGCTTTTTGCAGATTTCTTCAGTCCCTTGAAACAACAGCTGAAATAGTACCTCTAATCAAGAGAGTACCATTTCCTTCCTCATCCTTTCCAATTGATTATTCACTTATCATCATACAATTTGATACCATTCAGTCTAAAATGCTAACAGCACCATTAAACAAAGCACTTAATAACTTTATAAATGGAAATCTGACACAAAACATAGCAGAACTCACTTTAAAATAACACATATTAATTGAGGCACCTAATAAAAACACTAAATCTCACTGTTCATGGGTATTATGTGCCGAACGAACATGTGTGCTCATAAAAAAGAATAATTTCTAAAAGTTACTGTGCTTTCCCTGAGAATTAAGGCAGATTAAAATTCATTTCTGCTCAACATACAACCATAAGCGGAACTAGGGCAAGCAAGAGGGTCAGCTGTAAAAGGCAATAATGACTAGACAGTCAGCGCTGAGAAATATCCTCACCTAACTCTATGAAGGGAAAACATCGGAAAAGCTATGAGCTGTCCAGGTAGCTATGATATTCCCTCTGTTCATTAGTATTTTAACACGAGCCTGTCACTGGTCCGTACTCTGAGCTGATTAATCATGTCCACAACCTTTCAACCTATTTCTGCAAGGTCCATTTTAATATCATCCTGCCATCTATGCCTAGGTCCTAAGTGATCTCATTCCCTCAATTATCGTTTAACTTAAAAGAACACGTAGGATTTGAGGTTTTCACGGAAGTGGTTATGAAGAGTACCTACCATCTTCTGGGACATAATGCTGGGTAGTCCACTGAAAGTCAACCTACATTTTGGAGGAACATATTGCCTCCATCTGACTTCATGCTGGTATTGTGCTCAGCTTATTTGACCCTGAAGATGGAAGTGGTATGGTCCTCTGAAACTCTGGTTGGCTTTCAACAGACTGAACATATTTCAGTGAGTGCTATCCATGTGAAATAGACTGAGTTGCATACAAAGCAATAGCATTAATTTTCAGACAGAATGTTCTGAAAGAAAAAAAAAACTCAGCAGAAAACGGTCTAAAAGAATTCAGATGCATGCAACTACTTAGGTGAGATTAAATACAGAAACAATATACATAATACAAAACAATGTTCAAGGAATAGAAAATGAAATGCTGAAGTGCTACGAACATACAGAAAAAGAATGGAATGCACATGGTCCAACAACTAATTCACTGGACACTGACTGGAACATGTGAAAGGTTGACAAACACCACAATAATTACAAAAGCATGTATAAAGAAACAAACAGAAAGATTTTTAAAGAAGACATGCAAGGAATGATGGAAACCATAAAATCGCCTGCAATCAGCCACCATAAGGAATATAAAATGTTGGAGGGTAAACAAAAAACAAACAGCTTCAGAATAGGGTGAACTATGGTTTAATAAGAGAAGGCAGTATATGACTATGTAGAAGCAGGAAAGCAAATATGTAAACATGGAAGTAAAGCAGCAATAATACTTACGGAGGCAAAGGCTCTCCACATACAACAGAAGCTTCACTGTACTTCACTACATTTCTCGATGGCCATTTATATGGGGCTGATGCCTTCAGGTCATCCAGTAATTCAGATTGTACTCGAAATATCTGACAAAAATATTACAAAATGTAAGAGAGACTTTTCTTTTCTTGCTAATGCCTCCAGTCATAATGTTCTTGTATGGCATGGTTGAATAAGTAGTTGAGGTGGGAGCCCCAAAAGGGCCTTTTAATATGAGAAAATTTAGCTGGATAACAGAAGTAGCTTCTAATGAAATGGGAACTATGATGGGAGCATGGTATCCCTCACAATTAAGAGGCTTTCTAATTGTCAAGGGTCAGGGACATAATTCTTGCAGGAAAATCAATATGGATTAAACAAGTACAGTTCTTCAGCTTTATACTATGGAAATCTCTTACCAACAGCAGATCTAGAGCATCTGCTGTTTCCCCTCTGTATTCACTTCACCAACTATGATATTCTTTTATATGCATGGTAGTTTTGATTTGTGTACACAGAAGAAATTGGTGACTTCCACATCAGGAGATTCAAATCTGCTGGAAGCAGGGCTATACTGGCATCCAAAATCAGATTTCTCTCATCCAGATTATTAATGTGATGCACCTTTCTGTGATACTATTTTTGGCCTATTTTCCTTGCTTTGAAAATATAAAAGTAGGCTTATGAGTAAACCTTGCTGTCTGTGCGCATGTAGGTGCCTGCATGTCTGTACGTGTACCCACCCTCTGCAACTTTTGAACACCTGACTGATCACCATGAAACTCGGTATGTATATCATACCACCTGAGGCCATCCCAATGGCATACTTCATAACTCCCTCCTTTCAGTAGTACCAACACTAAAACCTCTCAGATTGATGAAGCAATAACTTTAATATTATTTGAATGCCCAAACTTATTACCATGATATTTGGTCAGATGGGACCAAGTCAGGTGAACAGGCCAGGTGCAGGGGCAATAACCACCTTCTCAGTATAAAAGAAAATTCACAGTAAAAACAACATGTCACTGAAGATAATTTGAAACTTACACTAGAAATAGTAAAACAAGAAGTGTCTATCAGAAATGTCAAGTTCTGGTCAGAAAATTTTCATATCAGCAAGCAAAACTTATTTTTGGAATGCACCTCATGCTACAAGAGAAAGAGATAATTATATTAAGATGTTTTTCCCTATCAAGACTAAAGTAAACAAACATATGACAGTGGGCTACTCTAATGTACAACAGCTTAACAGGAAAGACAGATAATTTCTGAATCCTCAGAATGGACGTTTTATCGCAAATTTTGTCATGAGAGGAGAAGACGGAAGTACAAAGTTTTCCTGGTACCTCCTGTAATGCACACAAACACCTCACGCTTCTGTCTTGACCAGTCTCCAGATGTGAGGTACAAAGAAATTAGCAACTTCAGTACAGACACAGATACAAAATCAGGTATAATGCTTCATCATATATATTTACCAGTTCCTTAAGGATGTAGGATGAAATGTCTCTGGCACCGAACACCTTCAGTACCAGAGGATATACATATGCTCCTGAACTATTAAACTTATAATCCAAAGTAATGGTAATACAGCCACCTGAAAGGACATTGAATTAGTGTTCTTTAGACAAGATATGTTACAAGAATGATGGGCAAGTACACCCACACTACTTAACATCAGTAGAAATTATCAAATTTCATACTGAGAAAAAAAAAAACAGAGCTTAGAATCATATTTTCAGATTATTCTGGACAATCAGGACAGCCACTTATCTAGTCTCTTAAATTAAAACAAAAGCATAATAGATCACTGTAGGTCGCGGTGCAAGGGCCGAGAAGGCCCAACCCTTATACATTCATTCATAAATTAAAATAATGTTCCATACAAAATTTACGGAATGTGGATCTGTCTCTGTCTTCAGGTGGGTGGGGAAGGATAAACCTACTCAGTTGGGCCAGTTAGAAAGAGCTAGTCTCAATCACTGGACCACATCGTGGTCTTTTGTCTTTTACATACCAGACAATGGATGAAGTCCAAAACAAGCCAAAAGAGGTACATCACCTTTCTACCTCGAACAAATTCAAACTTTTCATTTGTTTTCCTCTATTACACCTGAAAATTATACTACCTTCACTTGACAAATGAATATTATTCACATTACTGCCACTTTCAACTTTTTATCAGAGGCAATGGGTAAGGAAGGTTTGTGGAAAGATCTGCATCAATCCTGTTGAGTCCTGAACCTCGGGTCCTTGGTATAGCAGGACAACACCTTTACCCATGCACAACCACAGCTCTAATCACAAATTTGTATTTTACCTGATTTCAAGTGGAGTGGAAGTGCTGGCATCATTTCTTCAATTTCATTCAGCTTACACAGCACAAATATCTTCTGCAGCTGATAATGTACCATACCTGTATTAGACACAGTAATGGAAACACTTCCCACAGCACCCTCTCTGACAATTATGTCTTCAGTGACATCATTATTTAGATGTTTTACTGTAATGTCGTGTTTCCTACACAGGGATTTTCTGTAACATTGTAACAATAACATGGAAAAAGTACAGATAGAGACAACATGGTGACAGAATTGAAATGAACCTGGTATGGTAAATACTGCATAATGTGCTAAGACTGACACCAAAGCCTTGAATAGAACTATTATGTCACATAATGGAACACTTACTAACAAAGAATACAGAAAACAGCAATTATAGACTATCTCAACTGTCTGATTCCTATTCCTTTGCATCTGTCAGTCCCTGGGAACTGAGGGTTTCCTAGTTTTTACAATTTCAATCAGTGTAATAAAATTCAGTCCATGACATACCATCTTATTCACACAATCATTAAATTCATCATCAAATTAATAAAAACTTCACCTAAAGACCAAAAGCCACAGTACAAGATGGATGCTGTACAACCAAGAAAATATACCTGCAAGCTAGCCAACCTAGCTGGAGTAAGTACTTGTACACAACTTCATTTTCTTCATTTTTAATTATATGTAAACATATGTGAATAGTTATTAGTGGATGAAACAGATGCTTGTAAGGACTATGGAAAACCATATGAACCATCAGGAAAGCTGATCCATTAGCCTTCACAGTATTTAAAATGTCACATCAGATTACTACAGCATGCGCACTTCAGTTTACAGTTGAATTCGCTCACATATGTAGAAATTCTGCACAAAACACAACATTTCTCACCTTGTTTCATGCCAGGTAATTATTACAACTATTAGAGCACCATTAAATAACTGATACACCAACCATAAAAAAAACTCTGTGATTTCAGTATGCAAGCGAACCATACCGACTGAGCGACCACCGCTTGTCGACTAAGTTTAGTGCCAACTTTTGCAGACACAGGGTGTTGCGTGGCCAGCAAAACGAACCACCATGGTCGTTAATTTCGGTTTTCTAGACCGGAGCCACCATTTCCTTGAAACAGCTCCTCAATTATCAACACGAGGCTGAATGGACCTCGTTTCAGACCCACTACTTCTCCGAAAAAATCTGGTAGCGCCGGGAATCGAACCCAGACCTCTGGATCTGTAGCCAGGAACGCTGATCCCTGGACCACAACCATCCATTCACAACCCATAAATATAGGTGAAAATCAGACAGTTTTATTATACCTGTTAGTTCGAAAAGCTTCTTTCACTGTGTGAGTCTCAAGCGTAACATGAGCATCATATTGTGCCTGGTTTGCAAATTTTACAGAACAGAGTTTACATTCTGTACTTGTAGCTGCAGGAGCTTTCTTAGCTCTAATCTGGAAGGCATGCTGCTGGGCCACATACACTTTCACAACTGGACTAGTCACAGACTTGTCTGGTGGTGGAGGAACAGGATCTGAATGAAACAATGTAAGTAATTCATTATTATTACAGATGCAACAATGGTTGTCATTCTCTAACATCCTACCTCACAATATTGTCACATAATAGAGTGAATATACGAGGGGGGACCCAAAAATAACCGGAACCGACCTGTTGCGCGCGCATACTTTGTAGTTACGAGTTGTGCTGCTAGGTGGTGTTAGTTGGGGGTCTCCCACGACTGTTAGTGAGCTGGCGTCAGTCTGAGTTAAGTGGTTTGTCTGTGGTGCTCTGTTGTGTGCGTTCCTGTTTCAACCCTTTGGCGATTAGTGAGATGGCCGACCAGAAGGAACAAAGAGTGTGCGTGAAATTCTGGATCGTTCTGCACTTCACTCTTCAAGTCGCGGCAAACATTCACGCAGTTTTCTCTTTGGTCATCTCCGAGCAAGCGAGGAACAAATTTTGCAGACACCCATCTCATGTGCAAACCTTCGGTTAAAATTCGCTGGACCGTGCTCCATGAGATGTTCGTTTCCTCAGAAAGTTGGTCAATGGTCTTTCGACGATCTTCATCAAGCAAAATTTCACGCACACTCTTTGTTCCTTCTGGTCGGCCATCTCACTAATCGCCAAAGGGTTGAAACAGGAACGCACACAACGGAGCACCACAGACAAACCACTTAACTCAGACTGACGCCAGCTCACTAACAGTCTCGGGAGACCCCCAGCTAACACCACCTAGCAGCACAACTCGTAACTACAAAGCATGCACGTGCAACAGGTCGGTTCCGGTTATTTTTGGGTCCCCCTTCGTATATGGGGCTTGGATTGGTAATTGGATTTACTGAATACTTACAGATCATAACTACAAGTAAAAAGTAAGTAAAGCTATTCCTGTACCAGGCCATGAAGGCCCATAGTGTTGTGAGATGTTGAGGGCCCCACATTATCTAAACTGGCTCAAAGATGGCAGTAAGGTTGTCAGCCTTACGCGGCGGCCGCGCTTTACTCCCCAGGAAAATTATTTAATTAATTCCTGGTACTCATTTCTGTTAAGAGGCTGAGTAGACCCCAGGGCCATAGTGCAGCTGAAAGGATTAGATCAACTGAAAAAAAATCCAATGACCTCATCGGGACTTGAACCCGCAACCTTCCGCCTTGTAGCATAGTGCCTCAACCAACTATGCTGCCGCTTGCCCCCATAACTACAAGTAACTACAGCATTATTGTCAAGTCACACACTCAGCAGTTCACTACAGGTGTATGGGGGAATGGATGTATAGATCCACTTTTTCTTGACCTTGGCACTAGCTGGAGCAGAGTGGTCAGCTTCATGCAACTGGTACCCATTGGATAGGAGGTCGGGTGGACCCGAGAGCCAGTCTGGACGTGTAGAAGAGAAAATTCTTGACCCTACCAGGACTCAAACTCCGACCTGTCAGTTGTCCAGCCCATAGCCAGTCACTATACTGACTACACTATCCTGGCTCATGGGAAAGTGACCTAAATAAATAAAAGTTTTCTGCATATTTTGGTTGGTTTGGGGGGGGGGGAAGATATGCGGAAGTGTTGGCTATAGCTACAATTTGAGCATAAGCTTGGGGAAGGCCAAGAAAAATGTCACACAGACAATGACAGCTACTCACACTATAAAGAAAGGTCTCATAAGGGGAGTGGAAGGTGTAGCCTACACATTTTACATGGATAATTTCCTCTTCTCTCTAATTGGTAATATTTTATTGCTTGCATCGTGTTGCATGAATACAACAATATTAATTTTACCAATTCAGCCACCAACAAACTTTGAAGTACATCAACCTACAGTAATATAGACTACGCAGCAAAAGTATACCACGTAAATTTGGCTAAATATAGGAACATAATATTAACTGTAAATAATTAAAGAACATTTCTAATAATGGAAGTAATGTTTCATAAACCACTAAAAGTTTATAATTTCTCACTAAAATATGTAAAATTATTACAGATTGGCATGCAATCATACCAAAGAAGAAATAATGTCATTTGGCTCTCAAGAAAGCAGAACATAGTAGTAGCAACATAACAAATTAAAGCAACAAATAACAGAAGAATCTGGGAAATTGCTAACATCAATGTAAGTGTGGCCTACTACAGCACAATGACATGAAGCCAATTTCAGCTCACAACGTTTTTATATTGTGACATGTTGACCCCTACCTCCCCAGCGGTAACGTAACGCTCGCGTAATAGGCGAGTTCCCGCCCCGCCACTCCCCTCCGCGGTGACGTCACCGAGGGATATCGCGGTCGCTAGGCAACGCGAGTCAACAGCGGCGACGTTACGATAGTAACAGCAGTTACCTCCGCTAGCGTTACATAGCAACACAGCGCCAGGCAAAAAGGGTGCCTATTACGCGGCCGTTTTCCGTATGGTCCGATCGAGGTTACATAAGGAGCAGCGAAGGCTATTCACAGTCAGTTGTACTGAGTCAGCCAGTGAGTCCTGGAGCTACCGCCGAGTTAGCCAGCAACTAGTCAGTTGTATTGTGGCATTTGGAGTGTACTAATTGTGATACTGCAGATAGCAGTAATCGTAAATCTGTAATTTGGGTGATTGTAAGTGCGAATGTGAAATAAAATTCGCTACATCAAATACATCGAGAAGTTATTTGTCGCGATATACGCCCGATACGCAACAATTGGTGTCAAAAGTGGGATCAGTAACGCAAACACGTTACAATATTTTAAATACAATTTTAAATCAATTTTAACTGAATTAAAAATCTTATTTTACACAAGAAATTATACTTAACCCCAATTTAATTCAATATCCAATTAAGTAGTATACAAGTGAACAATAAGGAGTATACATAAAATATAGCCACTTTATGGCTTATGTAAGTAAACTAGGAATACAGTAATTAACACTCATACATTGATAAGAAATATTCAAAAAAGCTTGTGCATTACAATTCAGGAATTAATTGTGTAACTAAGAGTACCGGTGGGCCAGAATAGAGCAGTCAGTATAGCGACTGGCTGGATGGCTGAGGGGTCGGAGTTCAAGTCCCAGTAGGGTAAAGAATTTTCACTTCTCCATGTCGTCCAGACCGGCACTCGGCTCCACTCAACCGCCTATCCAATGGGTACTTGGGGCTCTTTCCCTGAGGTAAATGGCCAAGGCCTCCAACTAGTGCTGAAGTCAAGAAAATGTGGATCTATACATCCACTACCCAATACGCCTTTATGGTGTAATGCTTAATTAGTTAAGCACAGGGACAGGGACATAATTTGAAGATGACCCATTAAGGGGAAACATGTAGTGTGATTTAAATTAATAAACATTTGTTGCGTTGATGGCTGAACTGGTAAAACTGACATTGTTAGTTACCTGACAAAGCCTGAAGGTATATTATAATGTGCTATCACAAGGCCTGTTACATATTCCATTTCTTTTTCACTTTACAGACAACAGCCCCCCTCCCCCCGGATTTAAAAATTCAGATTTAGATTTTGTCCATAGCCAAATTTTCAAAAGGGTATTACAATGAGAATCAGCCATTATGAAGGTATTAAAAAACTCCTCTGTGCTTGTACAATCTTTCATATTCTGGACTCATTTTGTTGACTGTT
Source organism: Cryptotermes secundus (assembly GCF_002891405.2). Taxonomy (NCBI): domain Eukaryota; kingdom Metazoa; phylum Arthropoda; class Insecta; order Blattodea; family Kalotermitidae; genus Cryptotermes; species Cryptotermes secundus. Next base: position 669,425 of record NW_019729899.1, on the reverse strand, counting down.
TCTCAAGTAGAAAGACTTAAGTATATATGACAGCAGTCACGTTCTATAACGTGTGTGTAGAACAAAGTATATCCATTAGCTTGGAGCTAAATGATGGAACATTGTGATGGAGGGCTTGGCAAACAGAGGTCTCAAGTACGGCCTGCTGACCACCTTGACTGCCTTAGGCTTTTGTGGTTTTTCAAAGAACATCAAGCAAAATGCCAGAATAGATTAGGCTGAGCCATAACCAGTTCCTTCAACATTTTTCAAATTCCCTATTCACTAATATCCTTGTTCAGTGCTGTAATCTCAACATTTTAAAATATAAAGTATTACATAAATAGACAATCATTTCTATGTACTGAGATATAACACTGTGTTGTTTGGCAAATATCTTCCACCAGATTACATGGCATTACACCCCGGGCAACAGAACTCTTCAGAGCCACTGCTGTGAGAACCTCAAATCCAACAGTTTGATAGACACATAGGCCAGCATTCCTCTACATGTCTCGATCTTCATGACAGAACACATTACACACATATAAGTGGCAGTCAAATGAAAATGGGTCACCCTGCATAACTCACACAGTGCACAAGTTGGTAACACTGGAATTTGCTTACAGTATGAACATCTGGTGGTGACTCAGGAAAGCACAGTGACAATGTGCCCTTGAACATTAGTCGTTTGTTTATTGTGTTCGAAGTAAAGTTAGCGCTATGTGTGGTTGTCCAACATCAGTAATGGAGGGGGGTAAAGAAGAACAGTGAAGTGTAGTGCGCTTTTTGACTGCTGAAGGAGTAGGACGACGGGAAATTCATTCATCGTCACATCTTTGTTGTTTATGGCAAACACAGCATGTCATGTTCGTGTGTGCTGGCGTGCTATAAGAGATTCTGAGATGTGTTATTGATAGTAATGCTTTCATTGCAGCCAAATAATGTCTGCTGCAAGATACTTTATTAACTTTAATTTTTCAGTGCTGAAGGCTGGGTGATTTGGGCATGATGTGAGCCATATTTACTCATGGCTTGGTTTAGCGGCCTCTCTTCCTAGCCCCCCCCTTTCCACCCTTCCTCCAGCTGTTCTAGGTTCTACAATGTTCTCCGATTCTGGTTTATCATGTGATCCCCCCCCCTCAGCTATTCTAGCATGCTCTATGCAGCTTGGTCTAGAGACTTTTCCTAGTTGGTTGCCAGCAGTCAGTGAGGGAGGTGGTGAAATTATGTTTAAGTTGTGCGTGAATCAAAATTCTGTTTGGCTTTTTGTATTGGCTGTTGAGGGCTAGCATCCCCTTCGTTCGTGACGGCTGTCAAGAGTATCGCAATTGGAGTTTTCTCTGAGTTTGTATTATGTTATCTGGCTGGGGTTTTGGACTGCCACATTTTGGCAGATTTGATTTAGAAAACATTGTATGCTTGTATTTTTTGTGAGCAAGTAGCACACTGTCAATTTGGTAGGTGAGTGAAATTCCATCCTGTGAATGCATTTTCTAAATTCTGTTTGGTTTTTTGTCCTTTCTTCCTTACTGGCCGTTGACGGCGAGGGATTCCTAAACTGTGCGACTTTTTTTTTGTGTGGGGGGGGGGATCGCCGATAGGACATTTTCTATTCTGCTTGGGTTCAACTGCCCATGTTGATTGATTTAAGAGTTAACCTGTATGTCTTGCATCCAGCTGGTCAGAAATTCAAATTTCTAAATCATAATGCACTCTGAGGTTGAGATATTGTTATTGTTTGTACATCTCACGAGCTGTAACGTTACTGTATAATTATCATGTCTTGTAATTACTGAGTTACTTCTACTGATCTGTTTCAAGGTTATTATTACCTTGAGATTTCCTGGCTATCACTGCATAAAGATAAAAGCTTAGACACCCCAGTGTATTCTGGTGGGGATTAGGAACACTACATGTGAATCAGGGACGAATGCAGCATCCTACCCTTTTCCGAAGTGATAAAGAGGGGAGGAGCTGCTCAGATGTGCTGGAAACAATGGAGATACAAACGATCGTGGTGTATTTTAATATTATATCCCACCATTTAATTTGCAGAGACTGATATAAAAGCATGAGAAATCTCATCATGATAGCTGGTCTGTACTAGTCCTTGTTAAGCCAGGATCTCATGGGTACCAAGTAGGACTGCTAACTACTTCACTATAGCATTCAGTAAAATAAATTTTGTATGGTATAGCGCATCTACACATAAAGAGACTCAGGTAGTTACATGACCTGAATGTGCACTGATATTATGTGTAATAACACAATCCATGCACAGATCATAAACAGTGAACCAATGTACTGTAGCCCAATCTCAATTTCTTCTAACCTGCCACACTTGAATTGTTTGAATGTTATAATAATCTCCCGATAAATCATGTATACATTTAATATGAGAATCCCTGCTATTACAATATTCTTAAAAAATGGAATCAATTCTACTTGCGCTGATTTTGTGACAAAATTCTGTCATAACAACAGCAATAAAACCCCTGACTTTCAGATGCATCAATCCCAAGTCTACAAAGTCCAAAATGTCAGTTTTACATGACCAGTTCACAGTGTTAGGTCCACACACAACAAAGATCATACATAAACTGCCTGCCCCCTTTACAGTCTTATACCTTTTGTCGAGGCATAAAACAGCTAGTGTGGCATGAGTTAAACATAAAAAATTCATTACGTAGTTACACTGATTACTATTGTTACTATGGCTATTAAGGTTACCACTGATTACTGTATTTTGGTAATTATGCTAGTGTCATTTCTACCTCACAACTTCATGTGTCCATCATGCTGTAATGCCCAAATGAATGGAATGAAAAGTATGATTTCTGGATGGTCTCTGATATAACATTCATACCAAATCTCATCAAAATCTACCCAGTGGTTCCAGACTTGAAACACAGAGACAACACGGTATTTTTTTCATACACATTACTGTGCAAAGAATGCATGATGATTTCAACTAGAGCTCAAAGCTGTAGACTGGAAGCACTGCCTAGCAGAAAATAATGTAATACAGGACCATGTTATAGAATTATCATAGGATGCAAAAGTTGTTTCACATAACCAAGACTGATTACCGGGAGAAGGAGAACAGGGTTATAAAAGCAATGTTAGTGTACAAATCAGCTGCACTAACACAGTGCCACCTTGTGCTTTCCATATTACCTTGCCTCCCTCCTCCATAACTTGCAATCACTTTCTGGACCTTAGAAGCATTGAAAACAACTGTCTCACTGGTGCTCCTTCTTTGTCTTTTCACATAATTATATGCTGCAAGAAGCTGAAGAATTGAGTAGGGCTTCATACGAACGTGATAGAGTGGAATGTACTCATCCTTAAATATATCTTTCAACTTTTTCTTGTTTATACAGTACCCATCTTCTATATATGCTTTACTGACAAGAAAGTATGTAAAATGTTCTGCAACAGCTGAAACAGAAAACAAACATCAATGGCATTTCTTTCACAAAAATACATATTTCATGTTAAAAAATGTTATTTGTATTAATTTGCCTGTTAAAATAAAACAGTTTAAGGCTTTTGCCTTCGGTGGTTTAACCCCTGTCAGCTTATCATAATAGAATATAATATGTAATCTGAAAACTTACTAAAATAGGGCATCTTAATTACGAGGAATGTGGATAATATGAAGCAGTGGAATCAAATGGTGTGGTAAAGTTACTGGATTACTGAACTCATAAAAGCCCACTTTGCTCTGCTTAACAGTGAAAATAAATATGAGGGCTATTTGGAAAGTAACCTTTGTTTATTTTAGGCAAGAGAGAGCTCACATATGTGAGGTAGCGTCACATGACTCATTGCCTTGTAGATCGTCACATAACTGGTCACCTAATATTTGTTGTTGTCTCCACAGAGTCAGCTATGTTGTGTCCTGCAATTGATAATCCCACCAGCTGTGAAATTCACGCTGTTATCATCTTTCTTCACGCTAAAAATACAAGTGCTGCAGAAACCCATCATGAATTGTGTGTGTTTTATAGTCAAATTGTAATGAGTGAAGGAACTGTAAAACTACGGTGTGGAATGTTTAAAGATTGGAGGGCGAACAGGTGTTCACAATGAAGAGTGAAGTGGTCAGACATCTGCAGTGAGTGATGATCTTGTTAAAAGTGTTGCCCAAAAAATTTGTGAAAGATGGTGCTTCATAATTTCAGAAATTTCATGCACTGTTCTCTAAGAGATCATCACAGACTATGCTATTACAAGTTTTGTGCAAGATGGATTCAGAAAATGCCCACAGGTCCACACAACACACAGATAATGGCTTTGATTCTTCTATACTTGTTTAGAGCAATACCATAAACGTGACAATGAATTTCTCTATCACATTGCACAGTTAACAGGTGATGAAACCTGGGTTTCATTTGTGAATGTTGAAGCAACAGAGCAGTCAAAGTAGCGGATGCGGACACATTCACCAAACAAGCTAAAAAAGTTTAAACAAACGTTTTCTGCCAGAAAGCTGATGGCAAATGTTTTCTGGGACAGGAAAGGAGTGCTGATAGTAGAATTCCTGCAAAAAGGGACCATAATAATGTCAAAAAGGTATCGTGAAACACTAAATGAACTGTGTATGACAATTCAGAACAAAAGATGCGGCACGCTGACATCTGGTGTAGCGCGTCCTCATACAACTCCTTGCACTGAAGTACTGCTGGATCATTTCAACTGGTTATAGTTTGGCCATCCTTATAGCCCTGATTTCGCTCCAGGTGATCACAACCTGTTTACTCATACCTACCTGGAAAATTGGTTAAGATCACAGCGCTTCAACAATAATGAGGAACTGATGGAAGGTAAGCATGGCAAAGCTCACAGGCGGCAGACTTCTTTGACACAGGCATACAAAAATGTACTTCCCGATATGACAAGTGCTTCAATTCCCGCAGTGTCTACACTGAGAAGTGATTTTATGTATGTACATATTTTTTAGTTTATAACATTATTTTTCTCATTTCTCATGTCTTGTTTTGTTAACAGCTCAGCGGAGGTTACTATCTGAACAGCCCTTGTAAAATAAATACCGTATTTACGCATGTATAGGCCGTGTGCGTGTATAGGCCGCAGCACAATTTTCAGACAAATTATAGAAAAAATAATTTTCTTGGAATATTATTTCAGGAGTATTACACCCTGTATTACTAATTATGAATATATTTTTTTTTAAATGAAGTGTGATTTCGAATATTTCAAATATAAGCTGCACCCCAGTTTTCCTCTTGAATTTTTGGCAAAAAATGTGCGGCCTATACATGCGTAAATACGGTACATGTAGTAAATTAACTCTTGAGAAACAACAGCTGCTCAGCTACTCATGGAATTAACTGCTTTTAATGGAATCCAAATTATCATTATGATGTTAATGGGGGCATATCACTGAGTTTGATGAATCCTGTCAACACTTTCATACCATATTCCTGTACAATGGATCTATTTTAATGCAGATTAAAGCATTCTATGATGTAATGTAATGCAAATTGATACCTATCTACCAAATTAAATCAAAAAAGACTGCCATATTAATATTCACAACCATGATAAAATTTAATTTCATCTACTTTAATACTGTGGCATGTAGACCTGTTGCTGGCCAATGACTGTGAGATAAGCAAAACTACAACAGCTGTTACCAAGTAACAGCTTCAAGCAACTGGAAACAGCAACAGAGGAACAGCCTTTTCTGTGCACTCTGTGCCGAGATGTTATAAGTAGGACATCACCAGTGGACACTGTTGAGGTCCATCACCAGGCAACAACTGGTGATGACACAAAAGTGAGAGCACTTTATGTGTGCTGTGGTCACAGTGATCTTTGGCATGTGTAATTCAGTGAGACTGTCATAGTTATTTGGTGTTATGTTCTGTAAATGTTTAATAAATCCAATTACCAATCCCAACTCCTTCTATAGTCATATGCATACATATAACAATATTATCCACCCATCTATGGCTACGTCTCCCCTTAAGCTCCTTTCCTCACTAAAATAGAATGCAACAAAATTAAATATTTCCTGCCACATTTAATAAAATAAAATTAATGTAAGAAAATGCATTTAAATTACCTTGTCCCACTGCATATATTTATATACAGCGAATTTATACAGTGTGGCAAAGGGTATGTAATGCAGTTAGGATTTTGAGCTCCTTGTGAATCTGGTGTGTGACTACTACTGTTGCTGAACTTTCTCCAGCTTTGTACTCGGGATCCTTTTATACTAACTGTGTTCAGGATTCAGTATTAAAGAAAGTGATCTCACAATGTTAATCTGATATCATGGTCTAAGTACTTGGAGTTAAGGTTCAAAGCTGCATGTGTGGGTTCTCTTAGAGTATCAGCTGTGCATTATTTGGAAGAACTGAGTGAGGTCTAAGGTAATCAGTGAAGTTAGTTAGAGGAGTGGCTTATTTTTTCACCATCAACAGTACGACAACAAATTCAATATTTGTAGGATACAATGTTGGTGTAGCTCATTTAGTACAGTGATGGACTATGGGCTGGATGGCTGGGGTTTGGTTCCCAGAAGGTGCAAGATATTTTTCTTTTCCATAAAATCCAGACTGGCTCTGAAGCCCACCCAGCCTGTTATCCAATGGGGACTGGGGGGCTACTTCCCTGGGAGTAAGGTCATGGACGTGAAACCGACCACTCACCTCCATCTAGTGTCGAGGTCAAGAAAGGCAGAGCTATACCTCCACTCCCCCATACACCTTCATGATGTGCTTAATTAAATAAGCACAGGGATGTCTGTACCTTACAATGCTACTTTACATAACTTTATTTACCCTTGACATGAGGGTTCCAAACAGGCTGATCTAGTGGTAACACCCTAAACTTGTACTCATATTTGAGATATGTTCAATTCAAATCTTGGCTGGGACACAAGCTTTCCTGACTGAGGTTTTTCATGGTTTTCCTTGGTCCCTCAAGGCAAATGCCAGGATAGTACCTAGATCCTTCCTTCCAAATCCTTTCAAATTCATCAGTCAATACTGACAGCAATGTTAAATAACCATTTAAGAATGAAAGTTGCATAACATTTATGACGATAATACTCGCATATGTCTACACACGTGAGCAACTAAATTAATCATCCCAACATTCTCAAGGTTCTGGTATTATCACTGTCTGGCTTATAATTAATTACTATCTGTGATCAGTCTAGGAGATAAAATTGTCTAATATGACATTACCAGGATAATGAATAAAAAATATCTGTGATAAGACTACTACCTAAGGAGTAAAATGTACTGTGGTGTATAGACCCCTTGCAAAGCAGTGACTCTGTAAACAGCGGCCTCTGCTAGGTAACGCCTGCAACATACACGTACGTGACCACAGATGGTGTTTTCTATGTGGTCAATGTCATAACTGTTGCTAAGCAATGGTGCAGTAAACAAACCTCTACTACATCATCATCATTCCATCAAATTCTCCACAAATAAGAATATCTAACCAATTCTAAATTGTAATCAGCAGTAAAATTGTAACTATTGTAATTTTAATCTACTTATATATCAAATTGTTAATATTCAGAATTAACTTGACTTGTCATATATCATGTACAATGATCTACAGTGACGAAATAAATAAATCAATCAATCAATCAATCAATAAAGGGGCTGTGTTTTTGTGTGGTCCATGCTGAGGAGTTATCATGAAGACAACGGATGCTACAGTTCAGTTGTGGAATATTCACCAGACAGTAACAATGTGAGCACAGAAGTTGGAGAACCTTCACTGTTAAGACTGGTTACCAAGCAACAGCTAGTGAAAGCAGACTGAGAAGACTTAGTGTGGAAGTCAACAGTAGTATTGTGGGAACTGTCCACATTCTAAGCAATGATGCTTGCGTTTTCACACTTGATTGAATGTGGGCAGTTCCCACAATACTACTGTTGACTTCCACACTAAGTCTTCTCAGTCTGCCCACAGTATTATAGTTCTTTGTAGTTAGAACTGTAAGTAGTCAATAAATCTATTCACCAATCCAAACACTGGCTACAGTCACTAATACATGTGACAGTAGTTATGATAAGCTTACTCTCTAAGTTGACTAAGAAAAATGTATCTACAATAAAACTACTGTTGAGGTAAGAGAGATACTATATGAGATAATATGATGATAAGGGCAATACCCAATATAAGTGTACCACAACTCAAGAAGAATTGGCAGATATAGCAACTATTTATGTTATGGTCCTATAATGTAACAGAGAAGTTAAAAGGAAACAGATATCTTCAGATCTATTTTCAACACTAATGCCAATTCCTGTTCCAACTTGCATGCAAAGTCACACCGAATACCATGCTATTTTATTTAACACTTCTGCTGTATTTGCTAGGGTTCTGCTTGTCAGGATACCGACTGACTGGTAGGCTTTTGTGGGTGTGACAGCTCCATTTCACATCCAACTTCATTCATAACTAAAATAATTATAGTATATTTCAAACAATACTTCATGGCTTTAGTGGCTGATTAGCACAGTAAATTACTTAAATAACAAACAAACCGCCAATGGCAGTTGAAATATTCAAGCCCTAACCATTTCTAGAAACTCATGAAAATATTTTCTTAATAAGATGAAAAACTAGACCTTATTAAACTACTTTCATCCAACGGACCGATTCTGATAATGTGAAATCTGCTGTAACTCAGAGAAGGTTTTACAGACCAAACATTTTCATTTGTAATGTATTTTCTATGCAATTTAGATATAATACCTATTCAGTACACCTCTGTTGTAACTGAACTAATTTCACTCTTGGTTATTAAATCTATAATAGCAATTGACATGCAGGTCGTGTTGACTTGACAAGATTCGTATGGGTGGAAAATCATAAAATTCTGTTATAGGTGTAACCATAACACAACATAAAAGCCACTTAAACATTCACGAAAACACCAAACGTAGTATTACATGAGAATGCACCTTCTTACTATTTAGTTGGGAGGAAATTTAAGTTACTTATAAGTAAACAATTATCATTTCCATAAGTATTAAACACTCATACTTCTATACAAAAATACTTTATTGTGCACATACCCTCTACGTGTAAATCAAATTTCTTACTCTTTTCCTGCTTGGATCTCGACAACGCTGTCATGTTAACAAAACCTTTCCAATTTACGCCAACAACATAAGACTTCTACTCCTTGTCCTGCAATTCCTACCAAATAACAAATTCTCAATGCATTGACGCACATCAACATAACATTATTTGTCTCTGGGAAGTACCACCGACTGATAAAACACAACCTATACACGTCACCATATTCTCGAGCATTCTCGAGGTCGAGTATTCTCGGAATCTCGCTGACAGATACAGAATTCACGTGAATGTCAAAGTCGTCAAAACATTCTGAACCGCCGTCTGTCAACCTGTTGACCACGAATGAACACCAACACCCTTAGCCGATACAAGGGGATTGAAGTATACCATGCCACGGATCGCTCAGGAAGTATCTCTGTAGTAATGCTTGAAGAAATCTTTGGTAAGATTGCGCGATCCGTGGTGTTTCGGGCTCAACTAGGAACTACTCAGTGGTTAAACGGTGTTAGGTGACCTATGATAGTTACTGACAGTTTGGTAAAATGTTGGTTACTAAATCTACACAAGGTAGTAATCCGTGATGTTGACAATTTGTAGCATTTGTAGTGTTCCGTGTCGTTCCATGTGTAATGCAAGCAGCCAATATATCAAAGAAGGGACGTCCAAAGTATTTTGAAACGAACAGTGTAATTGGCTGAAACTGTTGATGGCATTATATATGAAGCAGTTAGAATATTCGTCTTATAAATTTTATGTTTACAATTCTTTGCCGTGAGTGTGTATCCCTGTGTGTATAGTAGTTGATGGTTTTGTGTGTGTGTGTGTGTGTTTGTGTAGAACGTAAAACGTAGGAATGAGTTTGATCTCAATTGTGATTCTCAGCCTATACTGGTAAGTGACAATTTCTGTGTAAGATAAAAAAAAAAAAGATATATATTTCTAGAATTTTCCCAAATTTGCACTAATTTGTGATAGTTGCCATGTGGTACCTAATTTGCGAAGAGCATGGCGTAATAGGCACTAGACCAGCAAATATATGAATCATCAGGGGTTTTCGTAGAGAGTAGATTTCAATCTGTAAATTACAGACTGATGTAATGGAATGTTTGTTACATTTTGTGTAGTAGCTCAGGTCTGCAAAAATTCAAATCACTTCGTATTTTATAAGCACAAGGACAACTTAACTTACCATTACCTTGTATTCTTTATTGCTTAAATCACTCTGTATAGTTCCACAAGTTCCAGAAGGAGACAATATTGAATGCATTAAAACGGATCTGAGGGCAGTAAAGTGGGAGAGTGCACGAAATTCATTTGGCTCAGGGTAGGAACCAGTGATTCACTGTCATGAACATTGTAACAAACCATGTTGTTCCATAAAAGATGGAGAATTGTATGACTAGGAGCATTATTGTTAGATTCTCAAGAAGGATTCTGCTCAAAGGATTTACTTATTTGAACGTATTTGTAAAGTTTTATAAAATGCATGAGCCATTCATGTCATATTTGTGTGTAAGGTAGTACAGATGAGATGTTTAAAATACAGTGGCGCAATTGACTATATCAATATTAAAGACATGTGAACAAACTTGATTGAGAATTGGGGTTCTCGCAGTGGTGAATTTTTATATTGTGGTTATGACACAGTTGGTGATCATCTATGAGACTAATTCTGTTATGATTGGGACTTATAAATAAATAAACCCCGAGTTCAGAATTAGTTAAGGAATGTTTCCTATTGTCTTATAGATTTAATAGATAACATGCTGATAAATAGGCTGTGGCTCAGTACATTAAATTCTCAGAATGCCTATGGGTACCAAGTAATAAAAGAACATGTCCTAAGACTAAAAACTGTATGGTAGACCTAATCCCATACATAATGACAATTAAGGTTTTGTGCATGATTATATAAAATATTTTGAAGTAGCTATAATTACACCAGTGAAAGTATGATACATCTGAGTGCTTGCAGATGGGGCTTCTGTTTCTATTCAAAGTTCTACCCCCAAAAGTTTTTGCTACAAAAAATATAGATGATTCAAGAGACATTTATTAGTTGGTCTGAAAGACAGAGAAACCTGTTTTTCCATCTTACTAGCGATTCCTTACTTGTTTTTTAAATTTCAGATAATATGTTGCTGTTCTTCATATTTTCATAAACATCATCCTGTATTTGAGCAGCAATTATCATTGTTTTTTTATTTAAATAGCCCTGTTCTTTGAGAAATTATGTCTTTAAATGTTGATCTCTGCATCTCTGTTATGAAAATGCTTCATAGTTTTTAATATATTCAGGAAGATGAAAACATAGTTTCAGAGTTCTTAAGAACTTTTGGATATAGAGTTTAAGATATATAGCCTTCTGAACTTTGATAGTTCCTGTACAGCTCCCAGTATGTTGAAGCTGTAATAAAGCAGTGCCATGAATTTAATATGACTGTATCAGGGTTAAAGGCATGTAAACAAATTTGTATGAGATTTGAAAGTTTCCAGTCCAGAATCCTACACAGGATGAAATAAAACTCTTGCAGGTATGACTAGGGTGTGAACCAAAAACAGTGGGCCCTTTTTGTGGAAAGAAACATTTTGGTGTGTACGAAGAAAGCAGCAGTGTTCTAATTGCAATTTGTATAGAAATTCAAATTGTCTAGTGAAGAAGTAATTGTGTGTGTGTGTGTGTGAGCGCACGCGCACGCGTGTGTGTATTTTTTTCCTTGTTATAGTCATGCTCTAAATACACAGTGCAACATTTATGGCCTATTGTACTAGCCCCAGATGATAGGTGAGGGTGATTGTGGACAGTCGGTGGAATGAAGATTGGAAGGGGAAACCAAAGTACTTGGTAAAAACCTGCCCCACCACAAATCCCACTTGACTAGACCCGGGATCGAACCCGGGCCGCGGCGGTGGGAGGCCAGCGTCTAACCGCTTGAGCTGTGACGTGGCCCTTGCTCAGAGTTACATCAAGGTCAGAAAAGAAATTAAAGTCAAAGAATTTGGAACCTGAAGAATACATTCCAGAGGTTGTATGACCATGTAATTTCAGCTGTTGCAAGTTCAGTGTTAGTGCAAATGAACTGAGCTTTTTGAAATGTTCTGAAGCTATTATTGATTATTGCTAATGTAGAACTTGTGAAACTAGTTTTGGAATGTGACCATTAATGGTGTAGATTTCAAGGCACATCTGTAACAGAAGCAGTTATGTGCCACAACGGAGGCAGAGACTGCTGAATTTGTGCAGAGAAGAAATAGAACTATTCTGTACACTTGGATATGGAAAAGACAGCATGGGCAAAAATGGACAAGTTCACACTATTTGACAGATAGTAGTGAGTTCAACAGCGTAAATAGAGCTGTATGAAATGAAACCAAAGGTATCCAGGAAGTACTTGATACAGTGCTCAGTCATGCCATCAGAGTCTTGAAATCACTGATTTGAGCTGAAGTACCAGATATTTCATATAGAGATGTGCTGGCAAAACTTGTGTGCTCTGTAGATGTAAATCATGTTCTGATTAAGATGTTCTTCATTATTTTTTATAACTCCCGAAGAAATTTCAGGAGAACATAGTGATTATTGTACATGGTGGATTCATCAGAGCTAAAGAAATGTCTGCATGTTCATTCCTTCTACTCTGTAGGCGAATACCTCAATGTAAATAGAGAATAATGTAGAATTAAGCTTTATCAGTTTAAGATAAAATTACTTGTACCAGTAGGTATTATTTTGACTTGTTCTATATCCAGAGGTATTAACCTACTTAGGATCTATGGAATGCAAATAAATTCAATTCAATTCAAGTTGATCATTCTTTCCTGTAAACTAACACAGTCCATTGATGAATTCATTGAGATAGTGATCAGGAAACTCAAGAGCTTAACAAATGTAATTTTGTGGAAAAGAAAATGATTTTATTGAAGTTGTGAAGCTGAACTTATGAGAAACAACTTGTGCTGCAGATGCGTACTGAGAAATATACATGCTTTGGCTCGGCCCAAGGTTGTTACAGGCATAATAGCGAGATTACTTCACATATTTTTGTTTTGTACTTTATGGTAGGAAGGTGACAGGGAACTGCAGTCTCATCACGTGTTCCATAAATTAGACCATGACGCCAACACATCTATTACATTCCAAGAAACTGCTATGAAATATTTTCATAAAAAACAGTGCCACACATGAAGAAAACAATGTGATGGGCCTGCTTCCCAGTATAAAATTTATTCTTGGCTTTCAGATTCATGCCACCGAGACAGTAAGAATCGCATTTTTTTTGTCATAAGGGATGAAAGAAATGTTTATGGTGGTGTTGCTGCCACATTAAAGTGTTAGCTACTAGGCCCAGCCTTCAAACATCACAGGAAACTGACTATCTGGCATGTATGGGGAATGGGATATGCTGGTTATATGAATTGGCCAGTAGCATGAGAGCAGTGCTTACAGAAACCAAAGCCTAAGCACATCAAAATTCTAACACTTTTCCAGCCTTGTGTGTATTTCTATTTTAAAGTGTGACATAGCTGATTGATGAAAGATATTGGATGTAGAATAATGAGATCGCATATTCATCTAGCCTCTGCTGTAATGGCATATGAGTTGGGGAGGATGGAAAGCAACACTGTCAGTGGCAGCTGGTAGAAGTACCATGTGGTGCATTACAACTTTGTGTTTGAAGTAAAAGTGATACTTTTTTTTTAATTTTTGCTGGTTGTGTGTGAATTCCAGATGCTTGGATACTGGATAACCTGGGAGTTTATTGTTTATAATGTGCTTTATACACATTCTTATGTACTAGAGCAGGGGTCTCCAAACTTTTCGAAACGCGGGCCACATTAGGTAATTCAGCACTTTCAACAGGCCGGATAAAATGAGAAATTAATAATTCTAGGTATATGAGTTTTATTGAAAGCACAGAATTTCATAAACTAAATACAAAGTACGTGAGAATAAATTATCGTATATTAATGACAACAGACAGTAGCAGCAAATGCTCATATTTTCATCACAAATTATAATAAAACAATTAATGTGAATGATGGAACTCTTTTTGCATTCTTAAAATCTGATTAAATTGAGGTGATGATGATCTGTTACAATTACACTGCACCACTGCAAGAAGTCTTGTGCACAAGACGGCTAGTAATGAACTGCTCGTGCTACCTACATTGCCACGAAGTGACACTGCCAATCGAGGACGAACAAGTACGAAGAAATACCGCGCAGTATACCGTCCAGAATTAGTAAAATTGTGAATAATATTAACATAATATGGAATATCAATATATTTTAAACACGTTGAATTTGAAATCTATGAACAAGTATTTTTTTACCAGTACTCATTGGAAAATTAGTACAATTGGCGCATTTCTGCATAATTCTTTCGCGGGCCGTAGTTTTGAGACCCTTGTACTAGAGGGATGCTATGAGGTATATTATGTTTGAAGAATTTCATCTTTAGTTAATTTTCAGAGGAAATTATTAGAATCCTCTTCAGTCCCAGGTAGTCTGCTCAGTTGTTCAGTAACCAGATCTTTCGAACATTTACAGAAGGTATTTCCGCTTCAGTTTGTTATGATTACTATACCTGTTTTATGTTCTATTATTTAAAGTGAAATTGGTAGATGTAATGGTACTTCTTGTTAATGATCATCCAGATTTATCACAATGAATTCTTTTGAATGTGTCTCTTAGTGCATCTAAAAGAGTTTGTCATGGTAAGTGTAGATGGTCAATTGCAAGAAGTAACCTTGATGATACCATGGCCATGAATTCTTTCAAGAAAGGTATCTGTTGTTTTGAGGAGAATCTTAACAATAACAGCACTTTCAGAGCCACATGTTTCACACAAATGCAGCTTGCTATGCGATGAGATCAATTAAGCCTTTTATGTCACAGGAAACATTGAAGATGGTTTACCATGCCTACTTTCATTCTATTATGAACTATGGATTAATATTTTGGGGGAACTCTTCACATAGTGTAATAATTTTTAAAATACAAAAGAATATAATTAGAATCATTACAGGATGTAGAAGTAGAGATTCATGTAGAGAATTATTTAAGAAATTAAAAATTCTACCTCTTCAATCGCAATACATATTATCGCTTCTCTTATTTGTTGTTTACAACAAAGATAAATTCAAATTAAATTCTGATGTCTATAACATGAATACTAGACAAAAATATAACTTCCACCTACCCTCATCAACTTTATCAGTATATCAAAAAGGAGTCTACTTTACTGGCATAAAAGTGTTCAACAATCTGCCACAAAGTATTAAAAACTTGGGCAATGATACTAAAAAGTTTAAATCAGAGTTAAAGAATTATCTACATGCTCATTCCTTCTACTCTTTAGATGAATACTTCAATGTAAATAGAGAATGATGTAAAATTAAGTTATATTAATTTTTAAGCTAAAATTGCCTGTACTTATGTATGTAACCTTTTGACTTGTTCTGTATCCAAAGGTACTAACCTACTTAGGATTTATAGAATGTAAATAAATTCAATTCAATTCACAAGTCATAATTCATGATTGCACAGAAAGATGCTGCTTCATCAGTTGAACGCCCTGTATTATATTTAATTTATTTCTTTATGTTCTTCCATTTAGCATACTTTATATATATGCTTTTCTTCATCCTCTGACATAATCCACTTCTGTGTGGATTGAATATTTCAAATATTATCCCAGCATCTTCTTTGAGAAAGAACATAGACACTCAAGTAAGAACTGTTCATATGCAGCTCAGAGGGCGATGTGTTGTAATAGTTCTGATTATGAAAGAGTTGATGGTGATCATTGAAACAGAAAGTTAATGTGTGGCTCTTGATTAATGGTATCATGAGACAGAGATGGTTATATTCTTTTAGGGGGCCAATACACGTACGAGTCTGGCTCGCAAGTCTGATGTTGCTTGGGTTCCAATGAGCCAGACTCGTACGTGTGTGGGTTGCCACACTCTTATATGTGTGGTGAAATTAATCTGAGCCTGGCTCCTCACCGAGCCGGACTCGTGAGCCAGACTCATACATGTTTGAGCCGCCTTACTGTTTGTGATAGGAGTAGCATTGCACTGTACTGCCGTAGAGTTGAATGAAGTGGGAACTGAACAGGTTTTACTACTTGCTGTTTCTCTATTAATCTGTATTGGCCATGCATTGTGCTGTTGTAATAGTACAAGCCTATGGACGAGCCGAATGAGTATTGCATTTTTTAATACTTCTGCCATTATCCCCAAGGTATTTTATGGCTACTAGCGCTGTAGTAGAAGGGTTTCAAGCTCCATGTTGCCAGTTGGTCAGTGTGTTTTTGTAAGTCATGTCATCGGTTTCATATGCAGATTCAGGGTATTGTGTGTTGTTTTTAAATAGATTTACTTGTAAATTATGTCCTTTGCTGAAGTACAAGTTGTACTATATAAAAAAACAACCCTTACTGTAACGGCATAAGCAAGCTTACAAATGATGTCAGTGTTAATTTTTCATTCAGTACTTCTCTGTTAAGGAACACATTACCAAATGCTTCACAAACAGTAGCAAGCAATTCTGACATAAAATAATATTTAAGATTGAACAGATGTTGTAATCCTGAATACGCCATTGAAGAAAATTTGGAGCTTCCACAAAACTGGTGACAGTAGCAGCCTAGTGGCCAGGATGACATTGGTTCGAATGTCATGAGGAAAGTTGGGAGAGTTCGTAACACTGGAGGAACAGCTTCTAATTTTGTTTCTGTGCGGTTGTACTTAATGTTTTTGGATTTTATTCTCAGCGGTGCTTGTGCATGTTGCATGAGTTAATAAAAATGTTGTTTAATATTGACAGGTAGTAATGTTTGCAGTATCAGGCACAAAGATGGTACCAGTGTTGGTAGCGACTTGCCCAGATGATGGGTGCAATGCTGTGCTCATCTTCCCATCAAAAGATAAGATTGTTGACTGTCATGGCTGTGGGCAGCGCCATAGGGCATCAGAAGTTAAAGATGTTAGACAGATGCAGGAACAGGCACTTGGTGTTAAAAATGTTCTGAGAAGCCTCCTCCTAGCAACAAATGCAAACATGAAGAAGAGTGCAGACTTGGTAAGTGTTACTTCTTTCTGTTATGAAGGGGCAATATTCATGGCTTCAGAATTTGAGACAGTTTATACAAATTCACTATTCTGCTCTATAATTGTAGTGTTTTCCTGATAAGAAGCTTTTCAGCATACCAGTGGAAAAAAAACTTCTTGTGTAAAAAATGTAAAATTAGTTTCATTTTTTTGATCCACTTTTGTATTTTGATCCCAAGAAATTGTTTCATAATGCTTTGCTTGTACAAAGCACAGATACACGTTGTCAAGGCAACTTGGAGATATAGTGGCAACACCAGAGCTGTGTTGTATTTTAATGCTAAAGAAAAATTAATAGAACACAGGTTGTGGTGGACCACCAAAGAATTGTATAAAATTACATAAGCATCTGAACAACCACTGCATTTTGATTTGCTTCCACTTGCTGTATAATATAAAGTTTCTCCTGCAAAGTTATTTTCTGTATAGTTGGAACTGCCAGTATGTTTCATTTAAATGACTTTACACCACAATGGAAGTAACATAATCAGTTTCTTGTTCTTATTAAACTTATAAAAAACATGTATGCACATTAGATCGCTATGTATGATTTACAGTGAAACAAGAATGTTGTAAATTGAATGAGCATAAAGTGATATACATTGATACTCTTCACTTAGTAAAAGGGGAGCAACTAAATCTCTGGAACTAAAAATGAACTGTCATTAGGTCTGGTCCAAGGTATTAAGTAGTCCACAATCATATATCAACTGTGGTACAGTTTGACTATCAAGAAATGAATAACAGTTTTAAAGCCTTTTAATTTTAAATCTGTTATGGTCAAATTTGTTTGTAAGTATTATTTTAAACATATAAAGTGGGGAATTTTTGAAAAAGAAAAGTGTTTCAAAATTAACTTCTAAAGCAGGAAAACATTATGTATTAGAACTCTATACGTGGGAAGTTTTAGCATACTTCTGAGCATTTTTGTGAGACTTTGAAATGTAAATTTCTTAGATAGGAGAATATAATATCTGGGAAGCACTTTATTTTTATCAAGCAGGATGAAAATCACAGTAGATATTTAGAGACAATACAGAAATTTCTCTCTTCCCCATATCCTCCCAAAAATGGTTTAGCTTCTGGGGTGGTCGTGAACTACTGTTACACTGAATTGTATTTAAACCTTGTCTGTGGTTCATGTAGTCGGCAACCCTTAGTGTATAAGACATTTAATCAATGAATCAATGAATGATTAAATGTCTTATTGAATGATATTGCTGGTGCCATCTCTGAAATGTAATCCTTAGAAGGTGTCTATTTTTGCTTACCATGTATGTTTGTCCGTCTGTCTACCTGTATGCAACAAATTGAGAACCACTTAACTGATTTAAAATAAAAACTGAAGTTGGCAAGTTTTACTTAAATGTGTCAACTTATTTCAGTTCCATTTGAAGTACGACAGTGATAAAGGACACATGAAAACATGTTTTTGCATGTGTATTATGCAAAATTCATGCAAACTCACTAAATATCAGAACATAAAATATTTGAACAGAAGCTGTTTATAGTAATGATATTCATGTTTTATACGTACTACACTTTTTCATGAGTTGTACAGTTTTAGAGGTAATGAAACAGACTGGATTTTATGTTGATCACTTGCGGTGATAGAGCGAATGTACCAGAATTATGTTGTTCGAATGTTTTCTAAGTTGCTTGAAATAGTCATCATGTAGACATGAGAGTAACGTAGTATAATTCATCATTCCTTACGTCTTTGTTATCATGTGATCTAAGAAATTTGGAGCTTATGAAAGGGTTGAGTAGATAAAGAAAGGCTTTATCAAGCATAATGAGATTTTCTGTCTAATTTTGATGTTTAATGGACAGCAAAGTAAAAACGGTTGCTTGTAGAAAACTATAAATATTCCAAGAATTGTAATACTGTTAGAGGAATGTCAGTAAACACAGTACCACATCTTAAAAGTGCATGATTCACTCACAGCCTTAATGTCTGATGTTCTCTGATGCCTTGAGAAACATTTTGAACATATCTGCTGAAAAAAACACTTCCATTATTTTGGGAATTTTTTAAATAATTTGACATAATGTGATAGCATATTCCAATTTGGTGGGCCACCACTACATACTGCAGGGAAGGGGTTACCATTTCAGCTGATAAAAATTAATTGAATAGATTTTTCCTGTATTGTTCCCAGATATTATTTCCAGATAAAATTGTTAGGAACTTTGTTTCAATTTTTTTTTTACTGTATTGATGTGTGTGTGTGTGCGTGTACGCATGCAAGCAGGGATTGGTTACAAATGTCATGAGTTGCTTAAATGTAAATTTTTATTATTGTTTGCACTTTGCAGATAAATATTCAGTTTTGCTTAACAGAATATGTGTTAACAGAATGATTTTATGTCAGCCAGAAGGGAAGTAAGGTGACACCTTGCTTCAGGTACTGCTGATGTTTTAAAAGTATTGATATTAACAACTTATTAACTTAGTATTTTTATGAAATTATAACAGTGTTGATACTTTTGACCATGATGGTTAACTTTCTTCTGTCATGGGAAACATTGCTCTGAGTTAATTTGTTTTTTGACAGGTGAAAGTGAATGGTTTATCAAATTACCATTGCAAATTGTTGTCACCCTTGCTTACCTATCATGGAATGGACAAGAATACCCAAAAAGCAAAACCATTGTCTGAGCTGACAAACAAGTAAGTAAAGCATTGCCTTTCTGATAGGCTTATGTGATTTTGAAAATACTGTAGTGCATCATCATATTGTGAGTGAGATGGTTTTTCTATTTTTTGGTCACTTCTGCAAGCCTATTGCATCGGTCTGCCAAATGACACCACGCTGTGAACAGGCATTGTTTTTACGTGAGTGTTTTTTTTTTTAACTTTGTGTTTCGTTTTGTCTGCGATGGATGGCAAAATCAAGCAATGTGTGTTTCGTTTTGTCTGCGATGGATGGCAAAATCAAGCAATGTGTCTGCATTAAGTTTTGTGTGACAATTGGTAAATCCACTGCCGAAACCCTTGAAATGCTTCATGAGACTTTTGGGGAACATTCTTTAAGCGAGACATCCATGTTTCAAGGCTGGTCGATTGTCAGTTGAAGATGACAAACATTCGGGTGAGCAAACACCAACAAAATGACAGAAAATGTTGAAAACATTTGAGAACTCATCCACATATTTAAGCAGCCATGGTAGAATGGTTTCCAGAAAATCATGATATCACTAAGCAGTCAGTCTCATGTATGAGATATGGCCCCACGACAGTGTCCTTGACAATTCCAGCCCAAATGCTGACACTGAAGTGGACTTGATACCTTTGTTTGCAGATAGCATAAGGATTATCCTGTGCCCAGAGGTGACTGTTGTTGATGTTGAACACACTGTCGTGCATAGACTGTACTTCATATGCTTATAGAATGTTCTGTATAAAGAGCTCACCCACAGTATGTACCTGTCATAGCCGTTTGCACAGTTGTATCCATAGAGGATTATCATCTGGAAACAGGTGTGTGTTCTGTGAGTAGTGGTGTGGATGCAGTTAATAGTCATGAAGTACTCTGAGGACCCTTTGGTTGGGATAGTCTCAGTTCTCATGCAATATCACCTGAGCTCCACGGCCCTTGTACCACAGTTGCGGTTATGGCATCTTCATTGGCTGGTGTGTGTACAGACTGTGCTACTTTCATTTGCATATGCTGTAGGTGTTACACTTCTTGTCTCATGCAAACGCTGCTATAGTTTTTGAAACACAGTAGCATCTGGATGACATTGACTAGGATAGCATAGTGCGTATTCACGTGCAGCAATACCGGTTCGACTGTTACAGGTACCAAAGCTTAAGAACATGTTGCAGTATTTATTGTTTGTTTATTCCATGATCATTTGATGACAACAGCAGAGAGATGTCTTGCCTAATGTGCTGTGTGTCATCATGACAGCAGTGCTGAAAAGTAGGTTACCCCACTTGATGGTTGCACATATCTTGAAAACAAAACGTCTTAGGACGTATGTTGTGTAACATTTTCAGCTTTTTTTTTTTTACAAGGAATCTCACTATGAAGGGTTTGTGGACAAATTTCATTCCACCCTGCCCACCAAACACTTTCCTATATAATTACTTTCAGATAATATTCTCTTGATTAATGATCTTATGTAACTCTGTTGTTGGATGGGAAAGGAGAGTTCTTAGCTGTGTTTAGGCGCATTATGTCTAAGTCTAAGAAAGAACTAATGTATATTATTTGCAGAGCAACATTTGATTGTAGTGTTCTGAGTGACCGCAGTTTCCTAATTAGTGCTGAGCATCTTGATATTCTTGGTTATGGACGAGATCAATCAGGAAGTCTCAGCTACTTAGCAGAAACGCTTAGGCGTATTGAAGAGGCCAATGGAGATAGGTAGGTACTGGGATGATGAGTCTTATCCTTCATCTCATCATAGCACTTGCGATGTGTATCTATTTTTCAAATTGGCACAGAATCCAGAAATGTAAACGTTTTTTAGAAACTGTTCAGTAATGTGTCTATAGTAATATTCCATGTCCTAGCTGCATGTTCATAAAAATATGTAAAAAAATTTGAGAACTTCTTAATGAAATCCTGTTGGTACCTCTAGCCTTCATTAGCTAAAAGATTTCTTAAATATTTTCCCCTGTCATTGTAGAGAGTAGGAGTAGAGTTATAATTATGGAATTAGTAATTTTATGCTTGTGAATCGCTTACTGATGGGGGAAAGTAAAGTGGAATTGTAAGATTTTGTATATGGAGAGTGGAAATACATATTATCATTGCTTGCCTAAAAGTTTTAGTTACTTTTTTGTAATATAACTGCAGCATGTTAACATTTCTTTGCATAGTTAAGGAGATACTGCCAGTTTTTCCTTTTACAAATATGTGTAATTAATTTTGTATTGATTGTTGATCTGTTATCAATGTGACAACTCTTCTTTTATAAATAATCTCATTCTATCTCTCTTGGCTATGAAAGGAAAGTACTGGTTCCAATACATGCTGATGCTGATGGACACTGCTTGGTACATGCTGTGTCTCGAGCTCTTGTTGGTCGGCAACTCTTCTGGCATCCACTGCGCACCCACTTGAAGAGGCATATTCGTGAGAAGAAAGATACGTATAAGGTATATTGAGTTACGCTACATATAAGTTAATTTTACAGTTCACTTAATTTGGTATGGATTGGCTCTTTTGTATGTTTTAAAAACATCAGCTATAAGGCAGTCTGATATACAACTGTTGTATTCAGGCCGTAACTATTTGAGGCTTGATTTTTAACTTTCCCCCTTTCCTTACTTCATTGTGATGCAGATTTTGAGTGTTGTGTACATTTTAAGAGAACTGATAAACGAATTATAATTAATAGACGATAAATAGAAGTTATAAGTTGAATAACATTAGTTCTTGTATTTTAACTTTTAATATTAGCACTGCTATCATATATCAGTTCTCAACAACTACTGCAAAGGATCACGGTACGTCCACAGACTGAGTGACATCCAGCAGCTATGACACTCCTCAGAAACTTGTGTGTCTTTAAATACTGTGGAGTTCAGCGATATTTGGAGCAATTAGTGTCCCACTCTTTGTAAGCACTTATGCACTTAAGAACAGTTCTCTGTTCAGTTGCGACTTCAAAGCAGGCCATTCCATACCAAATCAAACAGAACGGAATTATATTTCAACGACACCATGTGGCCCGTTGAAAGTGAACTGACATTTCGGAGGAACAAATCACCTGTGTCGTCAAAGTCAAGTTGAGCAAGATACCAGTGAGAAACAGGTGGCAAGTGTAAAATTAAAGAATTGAACCTTGTTTTGTAGCTGATTAAGTGACTTGTTTCTTTCAGTGTTAACATGAGTAAGAAATGCAGTTCGTCACAGTTTTGAACCATTGTTTTACAAAATTCTGTAATTTTTTGTATGAAAGGAACTGTTGCAAGACTTCATTAATGCATCAGAATGGGACCTGATAATTGAAGAGTGTGATCCAGATTACGTGCCAGAAGAGGCTAAGGGAGAAATTCTAGGCCTCCGTAACATTCATGTTTTTGGGCTGGCTAATATTGTGAAGCGCCCCATAATCTTACTTGACTCCGCAGCTGGCATGAATTGTTCAGGAGATTATTCAGGTAAAGACTGTGTGAAGTTACATGAAGATATTCTAAGAATGGTAGTATACTAAAATTTGAAACTGTTTGCATATGATAGAGGAATTGTTACATTTTTAGTTACAACAGCAACTGATGTGTCTGCTATGACAGCAGCCATACAATAATGCAGTGATAGACTTGCTGAACTCTTCATTTCAGAGAAATATAAAAGCTCTTTCTTGTAATTCGGATTAGTAAGCTTGTGTTTTGACTCATTTTATTAACCTGTGAATAACTCTTGTTAATCTCACCAGGTATATAAAGTGTATGGAGAATAAAAGCTTCCATCCTTGTGTATTTTCCCACAATTTCAAATCTGTCACTTTTGTCATCACTCATCTCTTTCTGAATTTATTTTCTTTTGACCCATCCAACATGTGCCCAGCCTTAGAACAGGTTTATTTTCCAATCAGTTGCCATTTTGAGTATGTGCTGTTTTTCACAAGCTACAAATGGCCAAACATCATAAGTGCATTACTTGTAAATCTTTTGTAATTTATTAGTTATACTCCATCACTTTTGTTTCAAAGCCTGTCTCTTTCTGGTTTTCTTAATTAACTCAAGAAATGTTGGTCCTTCAGAAGCTGACAGTCATCTGAAACTGGTTTTTCATTCATACTGTACTCATACATATTTGTAGCTTCATTCTCAGCAGGAGGCATATGGAAAAAGCTAAAAGTGAAATAGCAAAACCAAGCTTCATTATAAATACATGGCTTCCATACTCTGAGGGTTATAGTTTATGGAATTTTGAGTAAAATGGAAGTTTATTATTGAAAATGTGCCACCCACATCTGCAGAAGTTAAAATTTCCAAATTATATGCATTANTGCTTTCTTCATAGTCACTGCCGTGAAAGCCTCAAATCTTATATATGCATTGAAATAGGATTGTGGCCTCTGTATTGGCAAATATGATACTGTTCCATGCTCACTGTGATTAGTTAATAGGTTGTTTAATGAATCTCTGATTATCTGCATTGTTGTGAAGTGTAGAATGAAATTAGAGAATGATGGTTTGTGGGGAAAGATGGAAGCAGTTGTGGTCTTATCCCAGCATGCACCTGGAATGAGTGAATTAAACAGCGAAACCTTGGGATAGCCACAACATTACTGCTGCTCAGTACAGTTCAGCATCTTACAGCCAACTCACGTACACATATTAGGGCACTATTTCTCATAGATATGTGCTAATGTTCCATTGTGTGTTTGAAATTACGTGAAAAGTGTGTAGAGCAGAGCCCCGATTATTGTGTGTTTGAAATTACGTGAAAAGTGTGTAGAGCAGAGCCCCGATTATTGTGTGTTTGAAATTACGTGAAAAGTGTGTAGAGCAGAGCCCCGATTATTCAGCCTTCAGCTGTGTGACATTCAGTGTTACCTGACTTGACTTGGGCTCTTGAAACAATGAACATTGAGATTTTACCGTGTATGTATATTAGTGTTGCATTTCTTTTGCATCTTCATTACCAACTAAATATTATTTATGTAGTATCATGATACAGTTATG
Source organism: Cryptotermes secundus (assembly GCF_002891405.2). Classification (NCBI taxonomy): domain Eukaryota; kingdom Metazoa; phylum Arthropoda; class Insecta; order Blattodea; family Kalotermitidae; genus Cryptotermes; species Cryptotermes secundus. The sequence continues at coordinate 644,590 of NW_019729899.1, read as the reverse complement.
GAATCAGTTGGGTAGATATTTACTCTGTGTTTGTAATGTTTTTGTATCATTCGTCTTTTGGTTGTCTGACCACCCTGTGGTTCGGTTTAGGTTAGATAATTTTGTTTCACTGTATTTTGTATCATCAGATGGGTGGCCTCTTGATATGCATATGTTCTGTTACAGCTGTGTTTTTACCAGCTCTTGTTAACCCTGAGGAATGCAAGGGTAAGACGAAAGAGCTCAACTTGCCGCTATGTCTTGCATGGAGCAGCTCTGCGAGGAACCACTTCATCCCTTTGGTGGGAATTGAAGGAGGTGACATTTCTTTTGTAGTCACATTTCCTAACAGCACTGTTGGAACTGTACAGTGAAATGACTATCTTGGAAGCCGTATGGAATAGGACATGTACATATACACTTTTTTGTTTAGAATGACCAATACTGTGACATCCCAGAATACTGACCTTTCTTCCTGGGACACTCTGTATATCTTTTATTTCAAAGGATCTTTTTCACTGTCACGCTTGACAAGTAGACCAAGTCTGCTTGCAGGCCTTTTTAGAAACAGGCATCTCAGAATGAAATACGGAAATGAAAAACATTACATAAAGAGATTGCTGTTAAAAATGTAAAATAAAGTGCCAGAAAATGTAAACAGGTTTAAAAATTATGTTCAAGTATTTCAGACTCAGCTGGTATGAAACCTCTTTTCCAATTTTATTCTCAGCATTGTTATTTTGAGTCCACTTTTGTTAGGCAATTTACAGGCACTTTGATGATCTGTGTCTGTTATATGTTAAAAGTTCTTCAGGTTTATCTTTTGACAGTTATATATAATGCAAAGTCTGGGTGAATCTTTCCACAAACATGTTTCTACTGCAAGATATTTTGTTGTGTTTAGTTATAATTTGAGCTTTTTTCTACAGGTTAATTAGATCAGGAAATTGCTGGAACCTTTTTTTATCTTCACAGTAGTTGTAAGAAACATTTTCTGTTGCATACTTTAAGTTGAATAAGTCTTACACTGAACTTAATCACCCTCAGTTATGTTACAATTGAATTCACCTTAAAGGAATTAACAATCATTCTTATATTACACTGACCTCGAGAAATTGATGATAGGGGCCTGATCAGGTCTTTGGGCCAAGGTTTGTGCATGTCTACTTTAGTTTTACCATGCAACTGTTATGTGGATATTAGTTGAAAAGCTGATTTTTGCTGTTGTAACCTGTCTCTGTGGAACTTGTATATTCATTACTGTGTACACACACAACTTTATATAGTTTTGCTCTGAAACTTTCAAATAGTTAATTGTAGAAGTAAAGTAATTTCAGTCCAAGCATGCACTTTTTGTGAATTAGTCTGATTTTACTCCTTTGGTACTGATTTAACTTGTATAAATCACTTTTTCATTATGCTGGAAATACTGGCTGTTTTTTATTACTACTGTTGGTTTAACATAATTTAAGAGCACAGAACAACATGTACAAAGAATGTAATTTTTTTACTAAGCTGGGTATCCTGATCACAAAAGTGATAATCAGTGTGGGATTTGTGGTGGACATAGTGGCACTGAAGCAGATTTTCTCAAATTTAGTTTCCCTTTCTAATTATTATTCAATCAACTGCTCTATATTCATTAATCAGCCTGTCGTTGATGCTGTATTGTCACAATACTGACAGTGTTATTACATGACAAATTTAAAAAAAGAAACGGTGATTGAAAAGGTGTAATACACAATTCTTTTTTTGTTATCTGTTGTTTTGGATGCATGACATGAACCATACATACCACTTATTATGTAGTTTGAAATAATGGCATTATTTGAATAAGAATAAACTTTTATTCACTAATAGAACACCGTTTTTGTTTTCAAATATGGTTGATACGAATTATAAGATTACTTTTAAAAAAAGGATGCTGTTCTGGTTCAAAATAAAATAAACAAGATGATGTGGTGCAGATTTTTTATGTCCAGGTTTGGAATCAACACGTCAGAGTTCATGTAAAAAGTTGCTGTTCTTTTATGTTACTGTACCCTTGTTGAATAGTGTTATTATGGAATCAGTATAAGTAGTAGTGAATTATTTTTATCCTTTATTTTGAATTAATTGTTCCAGAGAAATTGCCTGTGATTCCACGCAGACTGTTACCAGAAGTGTGGGGTGTACCTCAGAACCTGTTGTCTGTATATATGAACTTCGATGATCAAGATTGTATTGCTATTGGTAGGAAAGAGAATTCATTTTTGTATGACTAAAGTCATAGTGTAAGAACTTCTGTTGTGCCATAAAACTTTATGCAGTCAGATGTCAATAAAATAATCATATACAATTTACAGTTTTGCAGAATATACCAGTTCTTGAAAAAAAAAAACATTGGATTCACTGTCCTACAAATTCCAGATGAATGAAAACTTATGTTTAACAAACAAACAAATTTCTCTTTAAGTGTATTTATTAGCAGTTTAAGTTAAGCAGAGATTTAAAAATATATTGAAATGCAATTTTTAATACTTCAGTTATGTCTTTATTTTTAATTTTTGATCTGTGTAAGAGAAAGAATGTATGTACATAGCTGTTGCCGGCACAATGTATAGACTCTTTGACAATGCTTATTTTCCACACATAGCCATTTGGTATCTAGCAAGAAGAATTACAGCTTCATGAAGTAGCAGTGCAGCTGCTACTGACATGACATAAAGAATAACTTAAACGAAGACGTGTAATGTTGCATGGTAAAGCATAAATTACACAAGATTTTAGGTTTTAATGGCAGAGTAGTTTCATATTGTGTGCATGATATATGGTAGATGGGTACCAAATCTCTTCATTTGCATGGTTCATTCAGGGTTTGGGACCAGCTCTGATAGAGGGCTCAGTGGAGTAGTGTTCCTTAATTTATCGTAACACTTTGCGGACCGGCGATTTAAATATTTAAATCACCCTGGGGACCGGCATTTTTAAACTTACTACCCTAACTTGTGCACTGTTCACTTTAAAAATTAATATAAAATTTCCCAATTAATTTTATGAACTAAAATTTTTGGAGAACACTTTTCAATGCTCCTAGACATGCTTGAGAGTGTGATATTTCTGGAAACGTTCACCTTTGTGAAGTGGCATTACAGAGAACTTGCAACTGTAGACATGCTCCTTTTTTGTGAACTGTGGAAACATGGCATTGCCTAGAAAGATGCTTCCCCTTGGAATGTTCATGCTTCACAATTTTCACGAGGGTATGTTTCCGCATATCACCCGAGAGTCGCCCTGTGGGATCCACATGAGGCTTGCGTGGGGTGGGATTGAATGTGCATGGTCGCACTAAGTTTGTGTCTGACTCTGGTTCTGCCGCCACCATCTGGTCTGTAGCCCAGGGCTTTGCCACTTTTATTAGAAATGCTTTGTATTTCAATTTTGAATCAGGGTTTAGATTTTTGTGATTTTTTAAATTTTTTACTGTCACTGCAATGCTATTACCCCCATTATCGTCGGAGCTACGGTCACTTTTCCTGTCTGTGGCCACAATTCTTTGCTCTCCCCTGTCACTGCTGCTCTCTCAAACACTATAACTACGCATATCACAAGGCAGGTCAGCTGGCTCATCGGAAAAGAATTTGTCCTTGTCCATACCCCAACACTAACTGCTGGCTGATGCATGCAGCTTGAAGAGCAACAAAGCATTATCGCTTATAGTGGCTTAAGAAAACAGTGAGATCAACTTACTGACAAGCGAATATTCCAGAGTTTTATTATGCCATTGTGTGCAACTTGGGTGGTGCCAGAGAGATGTGTAGTGTGTTGCAACTTATCGTGTTTTAAAAGCCTGTTAACAGGCGAACGGTCCGCCATGTTTAAAAGCGAAACACCTTTTAAAGGGTGTGCGGTCCGCAAAGTGCTAACATACTATGAAGGATATAACCATTTTCTGAAATATGGTTTCAAAATTTGGGATAATGAATGGCCAGTAACCCATTAAAAGGAAAGTTAGTAACATTTAATTTAACAGTGATACCTAATTTATGACGGGGGCACGCGGTAGCGTAGTTGGTTGAGGTACTATGCTACAATCTGGAAGGTCTCAGGCTCGAATCCTGATGAGATAGATTTTTTCAATTTACCTAATCCTTCCAGCTGCACTATGGCCTTGGAGTCGACTCAGCCTCTAACGGAAATGAGTACCAGAAATATTCCTGCGAGTAAAGGGTGGATGGCGCGTAAGGCTGACAAACTTACCGCCATCTATGAGCTGACTGTCCAGAAAATGTGGGAGCCTCAACGTCTCACAACCCTATGGGCGTCCACGGCCTGTTACAGGAATATCTTTTCCTTTTTTTTTTTACCTAATTTATGACTTAATCTTGTGAATTTTAAACTGATTCTCTTTACATGAAGGCTGAAAAGAAGTATTATTAGTATATTTTTAAACATTACTTCTTGTATGCAGGTGGTAACAAGGTTCTGCAACAGAGCTACATCAGAAAGTTGGTAAAGGCAATGGACGAATTGATGCTGCAGAAGTTTGGTGTCCGTCCCTCATTAGTTTGTGATATGTACCAGTACAACTACAAGAAACCAAGTACGTAAAAGTTTGTTTTATACTATGTTTATTATTAGATAAGCTGTCCCATTGTAGGTCTCCCCTGTTAAGTGTTTTTATGAACCTTAAATTTATTTCTCAGGTGCTACTCCTATCACACCACAGCTTGTAACATCAAATACCCAGAAGGCCATACAGGAACGCCGTGTTTTCAAGTGCTTAAGTTGCTATTCACTTTGTGTAGCACCTCTATCTTCTGAATGGCTGCGTCCTGGAAACAATGGATTGTTTTATAACCTTGCCATCAAACAGTACGGAACATTGGAGGACAAGAAAGTATATACCTTCGCAAATTATGTAAGTATAACATGGTGTTAGGAGACTGTGTTCATAGTAGGTGTACTGTTACTGCAGTACATTTAATTCTATTCAGGTATTTGAATTTTGCTATATGTCTTGACCAACAACTGACATGACAGAAACACATCAAAACAAAGTGTCAGAATTTAAATTTAAAACTAAGAGAAATATCCTGGCTTTTGGGCAGTAAATCCAAGCTATCCATAGAAAACAAACTTCTACTATATAAGTGCATAATAAAACCCATATGGACATATGGTATACAGGTATGGGGCTGTACAAAACCATCAAACACAAAAATAATTCAAAGAGTTAAATCCAAATTCTTGTGCTCAGTAACTGAAGCACCTTGGTATGTCTCCAACTTTACTATTCACAATGATCTGCAAATACCATTTCTCACAGAAGAAATACATAGATTGTCAGCACTCTACCATCGAAGCATACTCGGACATATCAACAGACTAGTTGTAGAAATTAGCAACCCACCAGATGTAAGAAGAAAATTGAGGAGACAGTGGCCGTCTGACCTGCCACAATCCGCAGATGACGAAGATTAAAACCATCATCATTCCTCTACAGGACCCGTCAGTATCATCAGTGGATGGCGTCTCTACTCAAGACACTTACTTAGAACAAATTTACGTATTACTACATATTATCAAGAGTAGATTGTAAATATGCTATTAATTAAATAAAAAAATGTGTACCTGTTCTGTTACTCCATATTATCAAGAGCAGATTGTAAAGACGCTATTAATTAAATAAAAAAATGTATACCTGTTCTGCTCAATCATAGGATTATATTCTGGTATTATTTCCTCTTCTGATTATTTAGTTCAGGCTCTCTGTAAAGTGAAGTTAAGCTGAAGTTTATATGAAGATTTACCTTGTTTGAACTGTTGAAATTCGTTGGCATACATACATCTGTGGAAAACAAAATTCTGTTCTAAAGAATTCTGATAAATTTGTTTAACTTTGGGATTAATGAGTAATACTTTGTTTAATATTCTAAAAAAACGAGTTTTGGAAACTGGATCTGTTTCCATCCTCAGGTGAAAGGGTGGGAGGCATCTAATCCATTACAAAGAATTAACCTCATTCACTGGTTAAGTGATTAGAGAAATGTGGATGAACATCTTCAGGGTTAATCTGAAGCACTGATACCTGTCTGCTAGACTACAAGGCCTTATAACCCAGAAGACCACAACTTAAATATATAATCTAATGAATTTCCAGTTCACAGTTTGCTAATAAGGTGATGCTTATACCCATTTCTTTAACTTATGACCAATTTGCATTGATGAAATTTTCAATGTGGAAACTCCCTATAAAGTTTTTAATTAATCTAAATTTTACTGTTGCCACTACAATTACTGCCTCTACTACAACCACCACTATCACCTTGAACTTGCATTCAGTACTTTAATGTTTGCATCCATTCATGTATTCGTTATATAGGTCATCAAATTTGCAGCCAAATTATTTGTAGCTTAGACTGTGAACTTGGATTTGATACTTAAAAAACTCCTCTCTGTATGCTACAATAATAAATCTTGTACACTATTTATGCAGAAATCATACACGATAACAAACTGAACAGAGTTGTAGCTTCAGGAGTTATTAGAAGTACAGCCTTTGACTAATCTCTCTTCTTTTTTTAGGGTGTATCCTGTTCATATGATGCAAAGAAGGATGTTCTGGTTCTGAATAAACTCCCAGGTGTTGAAAAGTGCTCCTTCTGCCTGGAGTAAGTAGATTATTATTAATTGTATGGTCTTTTCCATGAATGTACATAGACTATAGCACACATTCTTGGAAATTAATACACCCAAATTCACTCTTCCGTGACACTGCTTCAGCTGTGGTGTATCCTCCCTGGTCAGCTGAGGTCATAGTGAAGTTGTAGCAACTTCAAAAAACAAAGTTTACATATTGCATCATGTAGAGCTGTGGCAACACATTCCCATGGCAACAGGTATGCGTGCAGCAATATAGGTACTGTTGGAAACGGTGCTTTCTGTTCCTTCCATGCAAAGGGGTTATAAGGAGGACACGTGAAGCAACAGTAGTTCATTCGGAAGGGAGCTGCCGTTGAGAGAGGACTTGAGCCCGGAAGCAGAGGACTGACAGTTGCTAGGAACCGTTACCAGGAAACTACTGGTAGAGAGACTGCAGGCTGGAAAAGACTTAGTATGATTTAGTAAAATGTGGAAATTAGTGTTGGTGCTATAATCAAGTGTAATTACGAATAGTGTGTTAAAGTGGTCAATAAATGCTATATCCAGTCCAAAATCTTGTTGAAGGTCACTTTAATCCATGACAGAATTTACAATATAGGAGATGCTGACAGTATTTCTTTTGGCTGTGGTGTGTTCTCCACACCTATACAGATCCTGGCTTGTACACTGTAGTTGTTCTCTGGGGTAGGACAGGATATTTCGAGTTGTTTGTTTTCTCTAAATGAATTATTATTCTTTGTATGGATTGATTTAATAAATTTTACCTTTTAAATATTCCCACAAGAAGAAATCATGTGGAATAATACAGGGAGAATGATGTAGTCCTAAACCATGACTTATAATTCATTTTCCAAATGCTTTATGCAGAGTTGTTCAGCATGCGTGGTATGTTTGGTAGTATGTGCACTTATGAATATTACTGGATATGTATATAGTAGCTTTTCTTTGTCAGTTGCCTTAAAAGGGCTGTATTATTTGGCTAACGCATCTATCAGAATTAATGGTTGCTGCATAAAACACAGGGCCATTTATCTGTCTTACATTCTGGGCACACCAAACACCAACTTTTACATCATGGAGTGGAATTTCATAAAATGTGGATTTTCAAAGATTCAGCATCTTTTATTTTGTTTGTTCACATGTCCAATTAAAGTAAAATAATGCATTCTCTGATAAATTGGCTGAAAGTACCAATTACAGAAATGAAATCTGGCTGCTGGCTCAGTTGGCTGCAAAGAATGCACTCAAAAACTGTGGGCGTTAAAAAAATAGTTTTTGTTTTCGTAATCATTGTAGGATATATATAGATCACCTGTGGGCACCATGCTACAAGCTGGAAGGTTGCGTGTTTGATTCCTGATGAGGTAATAGGATTTTTCAATTGACCTAGTCCTTCCACTCGCGTAATGGCCATGAGGTCTACTCAGGCACTAATAGAAATGAGTACCAGGAATCTTCCTGGGAGGTAAAGGGCAGCTGGTGTGTAAGTTTGAGAACCTCACTGCCATCTGTGAGCTGATTGTCTAGAAAATGTGGGAGCCTCAATCTCACACAACCCTATGGGCCTCCACGGCCTGTTACAAGGATAGCTTTGCCTTTTTTTTTTAATAGATCACATAAAAACATCTGTGTGACAGAGACATCATTGAAATTTTTAAACAAAAGTTGTAATTGCCTTAATATCTGCTCTTTTCATGTCTTAAGCTGTTCTTATTGTTTTCATCTAGCATGAAGCTGCGATTAGTTTATGCTGATGGCACCATCGCATACGAAAATGGTGACCTGACCCCAACACGTGCCATTTCATCTCACTGTCAGTGTGGCTACAAGCACTGGTGGAATGGAAAGGAGTATGACAACCCTCCAGATCTGGTAAGTGTCAAAGTCCATTGGTCTCTTGAAGCCAGCCAGTGCACTGTAATGTAGACTGGTCTGTATATGATACTGAAACCCTCATTTTGAGGCATCTTTTGAGGCCTTGGGTCTGAGCACTAAACTGAGGAATATCATAAATTGAGGCAATTTAACACTCAGATTACTGGCTTGGGATCATTGAAGTTGAACACTGAATGCCAGAAAATCTTGAGTCAAAGAACATTATATGGGGGTCATGTAGATAGAACACTTCACAATGCTGTTATTATCGAGGAAATCAGCAAGCTGCAGTGCAATTCAGTTTAACTAGGACACAACTGTTTATTTGGATCCTTCTCTGAAATTATTTATTTTCTTAAATTTCTCATGTGGTATTGCTTTACCTGGTGTATTTGGTGGACTGTGAAATGTTATGAATTTTTTTTAAGTATTCATGATTTGTCACATTTTTTAATTTAATTTCTATGAACTGTGGTTCGTCTAGCATAGATTTCTTTTCAATTCTACAGTTTGTCTTTTTGAAACTTCTGATAATTTGTGGTTGTTTCCTGGTTTGTCTTTTGTTTTAATTAGTGTACATCATGGTTTCCTTGTCTGATGTTTGATGCAGAAGAGGTTATACATTTGTTCCCCCCCAGCTTTTTGGGACCAGCTTTTCCAAAATTCATTATGGATTAGGATTCCTTGTTTTACCCTGTCACCTGAAAAGAGAAAAACAAGTTTCCTAAAATTGTGGTTTAAAGAATGGACAGTGTCCAGAATATCTGTCTAGAAGATTGTAACACTGTCATATCAGAAAAGGGGAGTGGGTCCAATATAGTGACTTCTCAGGCAACTGGTTGGAGACGTTATTCCTTGTGGTCTATTCAGAATAAAAGAACTCATGAGTACTGCTGTGAAATTGATATCTTTGTCTTGTCATTCCTTTGTACAATCTTTGTGCATAAAGTTCTGAGACTGATTTAATATCTCAGCTTAGGTAGATGATGGCAGTTCCAGGAAAAGGTGTTCTAAATACGGGACATTTTACGGCTCGCCTGTGTTATTGACGTTAGTTCACTTGACCTCCACTAGGCGGAAGGGTGCCGCTAAACACAACGTTACTGTGCTTCAACATCCCCCGTACTCCCCTGACCTTTTTCCATGTGATTTTTCTTCTGTTTCCACGACTGAAAAAAAGCTAAAAGGATGGGGATATGAGAATATAGAGGCTATTCAAGCAGCTGCAACAACGGAGCTCAGAGCCATTCCGAAAGAGACATTCACTAGCTGCTTCCAGGACTTGCTGAAACACTGACAATGGTGTATTGACTGCGGAGGGGACTACTTTGAAGGGCAAAGGAACCATTAGTTAATAAGTTGAATTTTGTATTTTTTACAGACTCAGTCTCGGAACTTTATGGACAAAGGTTATATAAACTGTAATCACATTGTTTCGTTTGAGGTTATCACAGAGTCTTCTGGGTTGTAATGCCATGTACTTCAGTGAGCGCTTGACATTTAAGAGGAATATATGTTCCCCTAGAACATTGGGTTTTCTCTGGACTACATGGTGTTATGTGCACATTGTGTCACAGAACTTGTTAATAAAGCTGTGGTCTGGTAGACCACCCAAATTAACAGACATCAGCATCTGCTCGTGACCTGTAGATTGCCTATGTAAGATTCGCACCCTGCACTGTCATATTTAGATTGATTTCTGTTTCTGTTCAGCAAAGTTTCGATCAGTCATTTGTACTACACAGATATAAATGTTTCCAATTCTGCATTGTTATTGTTATAACAATTTCGTTATTTGAGTCTACAGGTTTTCTGGTCAGATTCAATATTTCTTTGCTTCGTGTTGGCTCTTTGTATGACATAATGTTGTCGTCAGACAGTGTCTGTTTATACTCAGTTTTAATTTACTTCTTGTTTGTCTTCATGTTACGTTATGTTGTAAGACAGCAAAGGTGGCTGTGTTTGTATATGTTGTGTGTGCAGATCCCTGTAGTGATGACATGGAAGGGGCGTGAGGCTACTGAAATCATTGCATGGTTCCAGTATGAGTGTGACCCAAGCCTAAACAGCAATGTGTTCCAGGTTGCATCCTATGTTGTACAAAAGCACTTTCCAGGTAAAACTGTTTCCTTTGTAACACTGAGGTATTGTTCAGGGAATGTGAATAGAACAGTCTTGTTACATAGAAAGATGTCCAGTTGAAATAATACAAGTAAACCTCATTGCATATCAACGGAGGTAGGACAACCAAACCTCCGTAGTTACTTTAATTTTGATTGAAAATTTACCCATCAGATGGTGTATTAAGTTCTGCATCATATATGGCTTTCCTGTCATATTTTGTTGTGTTCATATTTCTTCCATCTTATTTACATATCCGATCTATCATAATCTAGACTTCACTTCTACACAAATACAAGTAGAACTGGATGTAAGTTCTGTTTTCCAGTTACTTCATCTCCCTGAGGCCCAGAAATTCTTTTTTTTACATAAGTGTAATTTTTACTCTTTTCTTAGACCACATTTAATAATCATACAAGAAACTTTTAAAATTATAAGACTTATTTTACAATATGATTCATAATGAAATCTGCTTTATTCCCTAGGTGAGTTTGGCAGTGAGAGGCTTGTTCAGAAAGTGGTCACACAGATCCTAGAATTGTCAAAGTGCTTGGATGCAATGCGAAAAAAGTCAGGATCCAGTGCATCCCACCTGCCTGCTTTAAAGGTAAGTGAAAGGAAAAATAGGGCAATTAAAAAAATCTGTGGTAAATTAATACATATTGCAATTTCAAGAACTTTGCAGGTGTTTCTTAGCAGGTGAAAAAAAAATCTGTTTCTGCTGTCTTTTGACCATTTTTAAGAGTTCTGGCAAAATATTAGTAATGCCTAGAACAAGGCTGTGCTATGCCTCAGGTTGCTTTACACTGTGGAACCCCAGATTCAATCCCAGGTCAGGTCAGGTGAGATTTATGGTGGACAAAGTGACACTGGCAGTACTTCCATTTCCCCTGCCAATTACAATTCCACTGACTACTTCATACTTGTCTCTTGTCCAGGGCTGGTGGAATACTCCCATCACTAGCCAGCATCCCATGCGGACTCTTGTTCGCCCATTCCGTGTGTTAAAAAGGAAAAGAACCAGAACAGACCTAGCAGTACATTTGATATCATATTCTGAAAACTGAATGCAGAGTTGTGTTTGTACAGTGTCTATTCTGAAGTGGGTAAACTATAAGACCCTTTATTATTATTATTTTGTTGGAACATTCATTACCTTTTTGTTGTTGTATAGTGAAGTCTGCAGGGTTCACCTGTTAGCTGATATTATATCAGGTAAGGGTGATCCACACTGGACTTTAGCCATGACTGTTATGCAGGCTGTTTTATGTCCTTTTTTGATTAGCCTTCTAGGAGTGCCACACTTTGGAAGAATTGCACTTTTCTTAATAGAGCATTTTAGTAGCCACGTAGTTTCTTGAATTGAAGTTGCAAGTGTTGAAACCGTAAGTTAGCTGGTCATCATAGTCACATAGGGCAAGTGAGGCTGTTTTGTCCTTGTTCAGGCACCTTTCACACATGGGCCTATTTGCTAGTCTCTGAAGATGTGTCCCTTTAACATCTTAACATGTCATGTGGTGCTTTGTGTCATAGTGGGTATGACATCTCTACATGTCATGCATGTTTCCAGCTGTAATGTTATAGATACAATGACAGTCAGCAATGCAGATTTGCACGTTGTGCTTGCTCGAGCTCCTAGATACTGCAGAGAGTGACAGGATGATGATGACTGCTTCATAGCTGTCCTCAGTTTGAATTTTTGTGAGTAAACATTATGGCAGACCCTAGCAAGAAGATGCGTATGAGTGATAATGTGTTATATGAACTGTTGCAAGAGAATGAATACAGTGGTATTTCAGAGAGTGAGTATAGTAGTGACAGTGAAATAAATTTGAAAATTTCATCATGCAGTGAACAGAGTGTCAGCTCTGATGAAGAAGAAAATATCGCTGACAACAGTAGTGTGCAGCATGGCATATTGGTGAAGTCAGGTGCTGAGTCACCATGTTTTGCATTTACTGGCAAGTGTGGCATAAATGTTGATTTAGAAGACCCCAGTAAAGCCTTGGAATATTTTGACTTGTTTTGTACACCAGAAATTGTGGAAGTAATAGCCAGAGAAACTAATAGGTATGCCAGATTTTTTTTAGAAAACATGCCTAATCTAAAACTAAGATCTAGCACCCATCACTAGACGGAGATGAACAGAAATGAAATGATGAAGTTGCTGGCATTCTTNAAACCGCTCGCCAGAACCACAGGAACTTTGCTGCAAGACAGGCATATGTAACGATGACTTGGCACAGATAAAGTCGTGTCTTATTTATACTCTGTTCTACTGACAACAGGCCAGCGAAAAATCTAACAATCTACAGCAAAACCATCAATTATTATGGGCGTTATAACATAGGTGTGCAGCTGAACGAAACATACACGTCGAACCCCCCCAGACGATTTAAATCCCTGACGAAACATACACGACGAACCACGGCAACGGGTTAAGGTACAACAAGTGGCTAAGAGATGTCTGAATGTAAGATTTTAGTGGCTAGAAAGTGTACTAATCGACTGGTATTGAAAACTACGCCACTACTGTATGTGCCACTGGAGTTGCAACAATGTTTCTGGTGGTGGCACTCATTCAGGAAGCTGAGCCCTTCTTGGGAAGCCACCAATTGTGCAGCTACTCAAGAACTTCCCAGCATTTTATGGAACTTAAAGGTTCATTACTGTGTTCACAAGAGCCCTCCACTGGTCCCTATTCTGAACCAGATCAATCCAATACATCCCATCCTGTCTCTCTCAAATTGATTTTAATATTGTTCACCCACCTACGCCTTGGTCTTCCCAGTGGTCTCTTTACTTTCTGGCTTTCCCACCAATTTCCTATATATATTCTGTTTCTCCCCCCATTTGTGCTACATGCCCTTCTGATCTCATACTCCTTGACTTGGATCACTCTCATTACACTTGGAGAAGAGTACAAGTTACGAAGCTCTTCATTACGTAGATTTCTCAAACCTCTTTGTCACTTCATCTCTCTCCAGTTCAAATATTCTCCTCAAGTTTCTTGTGGTATAATCATTTTAGTGATGATTTCATAGACTGTACAAGATAATGATTTGCAGTTGATGTTTGAAAGAACAGATAGCTTTTGCTGCATATTTCATTTGTCCACACTAGCCTTGAGCTTGCAAAGGAACTACAAGTTCAGCCTGCATGTCAGGAAGAATCGTCTCTTATTGGTGAGGCATTTAGAGATGCAGGAGGTCATAGTGCAGTGTCACAGTAATCAAACATGTGAGTGTGTGTTTAGGCTGGAGGTAGTTTTGTCAGTCAGCTTCTGTGATTGTGTATCATCTCTAAACACCAGACAGGACTGCATGTGCTGAATCTGCATCAGACAGACATGCCTTTGTGGTCACATATTGGGAACTGAAATGCATGTCAGTGGCGACAGTGGTGTACTTCTTGAGAATAATCCAGAAGTATGGAATTTTACTAATAAATATATACAGGATGTCCCAGGAGGAATGTGCCAGAATTCAGGAGGGTGTTCCTTATGTTAAAGTATGCCGATATAACCCAAAACACCTATGTCCAAAGTTGAACGGTTACAGAGATAATGGCCCGAGAAAAGCGTGGTCTTATGGCGGGTCCACGCACTCTACCTGTCAGCTGACAAGTCTTATCGATGTTTGTCCTTGAGTGTGGTGATGACGGTTCACACTAGCTGCATACACTCGCATACCAGAATGTGCAGTCAGCCATGTTATGGCAGTGCTTGCCATTCATGTGTCATGTATAGTGCTTGGTACCCTAAGGACAACTATGACATGGCGTGCGAGTTTTTTTGTAGTTCAATTTAATGGCTTCATGTCACTCACAAGTTAGTTTGATGTTATGTACATTATTAACATTACAGAAACCACATATTCCTGCCAGTTTTAATATGTATTTGGTAATCAAGAAGTGTGTAACACCTGTCAAAGTTTCACACTTCTCTGGCCATTATCTCCGTAACCGTTCAGCTTTGGACATAGGTATTTTGGGTTATATTGGCATACTTTAACATAAGGAACACCTTCCCAAAGTCTGGCACATTCCTCCTGGGGCACCCTGTATAAATGAAAATATAGATACATGAACTCTGATAATTGATCTTTCAGAGACTTTTTGTTTCATAATTTTATGACACATGGTTGAGATATTTAATTTTAAAAAGGGAGCAGCAATTATAAAATGAAATGCTTCAGTAACAAATATAAGTGTTCGAAGAATTTTAATGTCCCACTGCAGGAGAGATAATAGCACAGAAAATATACCATATCACTTCTCAGCTGATTCCTGTTTAGTCCTAATACTTTCTATTTAATCCTCCTGCAGAAGGTTCTTGAAGGAAGTCTTTTGTGTGATTGTGCAGTGGACTGGCACTATTTTTATGGTCTGTATTGATCCAGTTTTTGATGATGGGCATCTGGACAACTCCTTTCGAGATGTCACATGCCAGTTGAGATCTTATAAAAGGATGTTCAGATGTGTGCAGTGGTGAACTGAAAGTTTGTAGAATAGCAATAATGTTATAATTGAATGTGCGTACCCCCCTACGTGTGACAATAATAGTAAAGGTGCTATAGTTTACTCACTTGAAAATGGAGAGTGTACAAACACAACTTTGCATTCAGTTTTCAGAATGTAATTTACAGGTGTACAAAATGTACAACCAGATCTGTTGTAGCGCCCCCTTTTTTTTTTAATTCATGTGAATGGGTGAGATGGAGTGGACTTGGTATGTTGGCCACTGATCGGCATATCATACCGGCCCTGAATGATAGACAGTATGCAACAGTCAGTGGAATGACAGTTGGCAGGGAAAATTGAAGTACCGTGCCATTGTCCCTTTGTCTACCACAGATCTCACATGACAGGTTGCTCAGCAACTGATTGCCTGAGCTATGTGCTGTAACTTGTGCTTTTCAGTTAAATATAATGGCCGATTCGAAACCACTGCTTATGTATGTAATGTCACAAACTTCTAGCACGTATTCCAGTTGTGGCATTTATAACAACCTTGATATAGTGTGCACCCATAAGTATAAATGCAACTTAAACTGCTTCATCTCTTACTTGAGTTCAATACAAATTTGTGAATTTATATTCACATGTGTGCACATGCAATGAATTATGGATGGAGTGTGGCTGGGGTTTGTGGGCAGGGTATGAATGATCTGTTCTTGTATGCATGCAGAAAATAATTTTTCTTATAAAGGACAGCTCCTAATTAGAAGCTGGGAGTAGAAGGGGTTATGTAAGTTCAAGAAAATCTTTAATTTCTTGCTTCATATAATGCTAATGATGTGAACATTGAATTATTATTTGTTATTTTCAGATCCTTATAATTTATTTAAAGAATATATATTTCTGTACACACTTATTTAAACCTTAGTGGTATTTGTATTATATGTAATTGGGAGTTTTTTCCCTCTTTCTCCCACTTTGGAGCGTAGGGCTGATTTCTGAGTTTAATTGATCACTTTTACAGATGGTAGGGCTCCTTGAATGGTGATCAGCTTGTCGCAAGCCCTCTACCTAAACACAGGAAAAAACAAACACAGAATAAATGCGTACACACACCAAACATCCATGTCTTGTGTGGGATTTGAACCCACGATCCTGGCTTCTGAGCGAGCGAAGATAGTACATGCCTTAGATTGCTCAGCTACCGTGACCGGCAGTTGGAAGTTGGGGGGTACATATTTTGACAGTTTTCATATGTGATGAGTATCTGGTAAAATATGCATTTTTAAAAATTTTATAAATTCATGTAATATCAAGGTTCCACTTTATTGAAAATACAGGGAAATATACAATGTAAATTACTGTTATAGGAATTTGTAAATCTCAAGCCAATGAAATAAATGAAAACCAATATCGACAGGAATTGTGGACGCTCAATATATCACTGGTGAATGAGGCTAAAATGCAGATGCTGTTGTAATGCATCAGTGCTGTCTAGAGTGCACAGTAGGATATTAGAGTTTTATTATGTCTTTTGTAAAGAAAATCTCTTCCCTTCCCTTCACAGGCAAGAGGGTTTTTTTTTTTTGCATGGGGTTGAGTATGGTCTGTGGCTGTCACTTGAATAGCCCTCTTTCAGAGGAACTGTACTTTGCCTCTGCAGCGGTGATGCTTAAAATTGTTTCATATGACAATGCACAGTTTAGAGGCTGAGTGTAATATGAGCAGTGGAAAAGACAGATACATGTAGATACTTCCTGAGTGGAATACAGGAATATATGAGTTCTAAGAGTGTTAAATCAGAATTATTTGTTAAGATTTCTCATCTTCCATCAACCAATACTTGTGCAAGAACAGTACAGAAAAATTATGTGTCACCACGAGATGTATTTTGAAGGTATGGGTATATTGAAATAAGAATAAAACACTGTTGGGGTATACAGAGGAAGAGTGTAAAACATGATGGCTCATGTATTTTTTTTTATTCTCCATTTTGTGGCCTTTGGAATTTTATGTAACACCTAACGAAACTATCTGCAGTACATGCATTAATTTGATTTTCATATTTCAGATCTATCATGAAGATGAGTCAAACATCCATGTTCCCACTAGAACTGATTCAAAGCAACAGGAGACTGGTATTAAGCCAAAACTGACCATTACTTCACAAGAGGAAAATGAATCTAAGATTATATCTTGTTCTGAAGGTCCAATAGCAGTTCAGCTCCAAGGGAACAAGGACCAGAGCAAGAAGATGGCTGCTATGACTCCTGTGGAAACTCAGCCCCCTATGGATACATCTGCTGATGAGACAAAACAGGGACTCCCTGTAGCAGAGAAAGATAAAACCAAAGTTATAAATGATGCCAGGATGCAGAAAGCTCAGATTGGCTTGAAAGAACAACAGTTGGAGTACAAACTGCGAAAAGAGCGAGAATATCAGAATCAGCTGCACAGGCAGGCACGTCAGTTGGCAAAACAGACACGCCCCATTCAGGACCCTGACAGCTTTCATTCTACCAATCCTGAGTTGGCTGGAATGTGGAATTGTGGGACATATTCTGTTCATGCTAAATCTAGAGGTCGTGGTATATTATTTGAAGAGTACAATGCGGTTGAAGAAGATATTGATGATTTCCAGTCTGATGATAGTTGTGGAGCCAGTTTTCATTGTAGTGGAGCTTCTGCTTCACGAACAGGCGATTACACATACCCAGTTGATCAGGCTGAGAAGTCCTCCACAAAGACTGTACGAGTTGGACCTGGTTACTCAGTGTTAGCATCACCTAAGCCATCATGGTCAACTACTGCCACTTCTGAGTCACAAGTTACCTGGGCTGAAGTAAGTAAAAGTGTAAGTATGTGGGATGGATGATAGGTTTGATTTCTGACATGGGCAGGGGTTTCTCTCATACTGCCTTCAGACCTGCTCTGGGACCCAACTGGTCTCATCTCCAATGGGTACTGGGCACTCTCTGACCAGGTTAAGAATGCATCAAGCTATGTCTTCACTCTCCTGTGCATCTTAATGATGTAGTCCTTAATGCTTTACAATTCCTGTGTGAATATACCCTGTCTGAGCAGGGGGTATACTTTTTCTTGAGGTTACTAGTGTGGCCAAGGTGACACTTCAGAAGCCTGTTGCATCAGTTTGCCACTTGACGCCTCACTGTGAACACACATTGTTTTTACACTAACTGTCCTCCTTATAACATCTTGGCATAGACTGCACAGAAAACACCTTTCCTCTGTTGCTGTTTACAGGCCATTGCCTAGTAACTGCCATTGTCTAGTTTGTTTTGCGGCTGTTGCTTAGCAGTGGGTCTGCTTGCAGCATATAGAATCCTCTACATACGAACACTGGAAAGGGAAAACATCACTGATTCAACATTTCACAACTAGAAATTTAACCATTATAAGTGATGTTTATGTATTAATTTAGCAATAACATGATTAGTTAAAATATTAATTTTTAATGATTTGTATAACATATGTGTATTTCTGGGTAGTGTGGAGACCCTTCTGGCTGAAACATGTAAAGCTGTATCTGTATAATTTTATCTTGAACTGGTTGAACTTCATGGCATTCGCTTAAATGATAATTACAACTTCTGACAGTTGATGAAAGAGTCCATTCTTCCTAATTGATGAGTGTGTTTCACTGTCAGACAAAATTCCTGTAAATTGAGGGAGATACAACTTAACTGAGACAGTTGAAAAGAAAATTAGGTTTGGTATTTCATCTGCCAAAAGATGAACTCTATAACATGATCCATCGGCCTGTCTATTGTCTAAAAAACTGTCCTGTTTCTTGTTTAAAACAACGTTTTGGAGACTGGATTCTGTCCCTGTCCTCAGGTAAAACCTACTCAGTTAGCCCCTATCTCCAGAGATAGGGGCTAGCTCTATTGGACCCAACTGAGTAGGATGGGGACAGAATCCAGTCTCCAAAACATTTTGTTTTAAACAAGAAACAGGACAGTTTTTTAGACAATAGACAGGACAGTGGATAATGTCTAAAACATAATATTTGTAGCAATATACCATCGTCACAAACCTTTAGATCTTATTTCTGTAACATGAGTCACAAAACTGGTGACAGAGCATGTTAACAATATAGTATTGCAAGCTACCACAAAAGAGAAATTAACTGTTATTGACTCTTTGTACAGAATCAGCAAGGATTGCCAACCTAAGCTGAAGCAGCTTTCTTCAGCATGAAAGTGGTGTTCTTTTATGCCACACTTGGTTTTTAGGTATTTTTATAGTTTTCTTTTGTAATTACAGGTGACTTGTTGGCGTTTGGGTTTATGTTCCTGAAAATTGCATAAAACTGGAAATATGTAATATAATATAGTCTGGACATTGATAACATTGTTAAATTACCTACTTAAAAATAAAACTTAAGGATGACTGGAGCTAGATCTCACTTCAGGCAATTTGCTGGTGATGCTATTGGGCACCTGGATCATCAGAATTAGATGAGTCAGATGATGCAGGTGAAGGTGAGGTTGACTGGCTGCCCACCTGAAGTTGCAGGCACAAGCTGAAGGGGAGGGTGAAGGTTGCTTTGCTTAGTGGGGGCTGGAGTCCAGCTGGGTCCACTCAGCACGGCGGCCACTGATTGGCCTATTGTACCTGCCCCAGGTGATTATGTTGATGTAGAATTTGGTGGAATGAAAATTGGCAAGGGAATCCGAAGTACTTGGAGGAAACCCGCCCCAGCGCCACTTTGCCCATCACAAATCCCACTTGACGAGACCTGGGATCGAACCGAGGCCGCTGCGGTGGGAAGCCAACGACTACCTGCTTGAGCTATGGTGCAAGAAAAGCAGCATGTAGAACAACAAGAATTTGAAAGGGGATCTTCCACTTCTCCAGTAGGCCACCAGTTCCTCTAACTCCCTGAAAAAAAGTAATTGAAATATCTGATATTATCTAGCCATTTTTATTCACCCTCTGTACAACAGGCAGTGTTGTTTTTACATATCCCTTCAGTGCCTGTCTATTCTGTGAATGATGCACCATGAAACATCATAGTTTGTAGTCCATCAAAGTGTTTCCATCCAGAATCACTGTACATAGATCTAATTTTAAACTCAGGTGTTTTCTTCTTTTTACTGGAAATGAAAGTGCAGCTCGCTGTATGCTTCCAGAACAGATTTGTGTCATTGAGGTTAAATGCTTGTTTTGTTATGTAATCTCCTTCCTTAGTTACAGTGAAGAGATTACACAAAGCTTAACAGCAGTGTGATATTCCAGTCCTGTTGAGATTGTGGAATGCATGGTGGCACTAGAAGAGCTGAAACCACTTCCAGTTTGTTGCGACAGGCTTATGTTCCTTTGCATCTTTCATCTGATATTTGTACAGACTTCTTGCTTTCTCTTGAAAGACCCATTCCAGTTAATGGGATGTTTTGCTAGCGTGTGGCCTGCTTCCTCTTCTTTTTTCTCAGTTGTTTCAAACAAAAATGTTTGTAGTGACACTGAAGTTCGTGGTTGATTAAATGCTCTTGCAAATTGGATTAGCACTATTGCAGATGGTAATGTAGAACATCTCAGTTCCATCATCATCTGAGTATCAGTACTACACTGGCTTCTGAAATTAATTTAGAACTTTCAACTTCACCTCTGAAATTAAATTTTGTAGCCCTTTTCTTCACTTTATCTTTATGCACATTCTTGTTTTCATGCTTAATTTTTTCTTTCCAGTCATATTTTCAGTAGATGCAAAATTTATTTATGTCTAAATGTCTAAAAGAGCTGGAAGAGAGAAGGCGATGTGAACACTGAACAAATGCTGAGTTTTGTGGAGGAGTAGGAAACAGCATGATGTGAGTCAAAATGGTGGGATGAGTCAGGTAAATTTCTCACACAACTCAGTGAGCATGCCAGCTTTTGCTGTCATAGCAGATAGGAGATTGGTGATTTTCATGACACTGAAATTAAACTGTGGATATGGGAAAATGCAGATAATGAAAATGTGTGTAACAGGAGTCACCTTTACAGTAGTATGACAAAGACAAATTTTCTTCTGAATAATACCCGTTTCTCATACTTGTTTATGGCTGTGTAGCTATGTCCTATGTAGCCACCAACACAGTCTCTCTGTAGCATCCTGTAACAAAATGTTCATCTTCAGCAGTATTTGTTATTCTTTATTTTAGAGTGCCAAGAAAATAGGTCCTTGGTTTCAAAGGAATGAAGAAACCTCCAATGTTCCTGAGAATCATAAAATGCTAAGTAGGACGTCTCTCATTGGATTACCTGGTCATACAGACAGTAGAATGCATACACCAGGTTCAGAACTGAATATAGCGTTGGAAGTGCCCTCCACTCCAGCTGAAAGAGGAAACAGTAATTCAGCTGAAGGTGGTGGCAGTGGTGATGGTGGTGGTGATGGTAGAACAAAACTGGATGTGATCTACAACCCAGAAGAAGAGAATTATGAAACAGACCATTCAAAAATGAGTTGAAGAAGGGGGTGTTCGAGAGGTTTATATGCTATTGTTCCTGTGTGAATTTAAGATTTTGTTGAAAATACAGTTTTATTTTGTATGGTAACTGTTGCCACCTTACCTTTCATTCCAAAATATCTTGAGGGTTATATGTCATGGAGAAATACAGGTCATTTAAAACTTTGTAATTCTGAGTTTCTCATTGTGTAACCTGATACATGTCCTAAAGATCCACGTGCATGAAATATGATGCTGCAAGAGAGTTACAATGAATTGTAAATTCAGACAAAACCAGCCATCAGGTATCTGTAGTACAGGCACTTTTCAGATTAATATCATGGATAGAGGACAATACATGAAGTAGAATGACTGGCTGTGTGAAATCTGATATTGGTGAAGATTGTCCATGGTTTATGCTAACCGTCTTACAGTGTATACACTTTTTCACCTTATTCTTTACTTCCACACTACATGTTTCGGCATTAATGTGCCATCCTCAGGTGTCTTAATGCACGTTAAACTATTGTACTGCATGCCATGATGTCTTCATTCTAAAATTGCTAAAATCTGTATTCGTCATATATGTCGATGAATTCTAAATAATAAAACTTCAGGATTCATCCTACGTCACACTCAAACACGTGAATTACGCCAGTCCTCTTTTATGTGAGCATTCTTCCTACGTACATTTGTGTATCGTGTTCTGTGTTGTGTTTTGCTCCTGTTACTGCATGTGTTGTACTGCTGGATATCACCTGAGGATGGCACATTAGTGCTGAAACATGTAGTGTGGAAGTGAAGAATAAGGTGAAAAAGTGTATACACTGTAAGACGGTTAGCATAAACTATGGACGTGAATCAGTGTAACAGGACGCTAAAATATAACATTGGTGAAGACTGTCTTTTGATTTTGATATGATCTTTTTCCTTATATTTTGTATATTTTTTAAGATTTGTTGATCATTGTTTCATTATTAATTGCAAATTAAATTATTGAATGTAGGAATAATAATCTTAAATTTGCCTTGATTAGGCAGTTATATAACATGACATTAATCAGACTTTGTGTTCTTCTATTTTGGTATCTGTACAATTCTCTTGTTTCCTCTTTACTGTCACATGTTTCGGCCTAACCGGACATCATCAGGTGTACAGGTTGTGATGAAGGAATCTGCTGTTCACTGTAATGCTGTTCTCGTTTTCTTATGTAGTTGCCTAGGATTCTAGGTTATGCAGGCTAGCCAACTGTTTTATTTAGATGTCCTTGAACCTAGAATCCAAGGAAACTACACAAGGAAAAAAGAACAGCATTACAGTGAGCCGCAGATTCCTTCATCATAACCTGTACACCTGATGATGGCCAGTTAGGCCGAAACATGTAGTGACAACAAAGAGAAAATGACGAGAGAATGTTAACTAATGTTGCACATAGATGGCAAAAAGGCAGAATACAGAGTCGGATCTAGGCAGTGCAGCAGGATGCTGCAATTTAATATAATGTGACATTAAACATAGCTCCGAATTTTGATATACTGATGCTTGTGTTTGCAAAATCTGTATTGAATGAATACTTTTAGTTTAGAGTATCTGTAGGATTGGTGAAATGTTCTTAGCATGTTGTGCGAAGGTCAGCTTTTTGTGCATTTCAGAAAATTTGTTACTTTACATTTCTTCATATTTTCGTCTGGCTGTACCACGCGAACCAACTTTAAATAATTTAAAATAAGAGTAAGTAGACAAGTAGACTACTGTTATTTGTTTACCTTGTTATTAATAATATCAGCAAAGACTGTGATCTGGGTTGTGACGCTCTACATTACTGCTCATTGCACAGTCTAAACTCCCACTGCTATGAAAGGCCTCAAGTCTAATTGTTGGTACAATTTGTGACAAATATTTTTCTAGTGTAAATTAGAATTAGAATGTACTGATTTTCTGGCCTGAGTGTTTAATGTCAGAGATTACTTTTCGTCTGTATGCACTTCTAATTAATGGTTTGTGTTCTTAAATTTTGGCATGTTTTTATGGATGGTATGTTATTGTTTCTTATTTTGTCTTTAATTTTCAGTTTCTTTATTGCTTGCTAGATTTAAATTTATTATTTTTTTTTTCTAAATAGTATCCTCTAACTTTTCCTTGATGCTTGAATTATTTGGAACATGAAGATCTCGCTTTTCCTAATTTAATTTTGCTTATTTGCAGAACAGTTATTCTACATATGAAATAGGATCTGAGTAGGAGCTTGCTGCTATATAAAGCCAAGGACCTGTACATATAGAAGGTTATACACAATTGGACATGGAATAATGTGTGTAGAATATTTCTGTGATAGTGGTAGTTGTAGGTTTTTTAATGTACATTTATTTGAATACAGATCCCAGTTTAATAAGGTTTTCGACATTAATCCTGGTAACCAAGTTTCCTCAGTAATTTTTTTAAGAATGTATCTTGTCAACTAAGAATGAGTGTTTCCACCAAAGACATTTTGGCTAAGGGAGAAGGAGCGTTAATGATAAAGTGGCCACTCATACCTAGTTTGAATACATGTATTGCATGGAGCTTTACCTCCATTTTATTGTTGAAGAACAGACAATTTTACTTCATATCCAAATGAATGAACATTTCAGATTATTTTTCGAT
The DNA here is from genome assembly GCF_002891405.2 of Cryptotermes secundus. Classification (NCBI taxonomy): domain Eukaryota; kingdom Metazoa; phylum Arthropoda; class Insecta; order Blattodea; family Kalotermitidae; genus Cryptotermes; species Cryptotermes secundus. Next base: position 620,414 of record NW_019729899.1, on the reverse strand, counting down.
CATTGAAGTTGCACTAGAATTCTATTATAGTAAATTTTCTATTGTCAGTATTGTTTTCATTTTGACTTTTCAAATAAAAAAGCTGAAATGTCCAGAGGCTTCCAACTTTTTCTCATGAAAGCTACAAATGCAAAGGCAACACAGTGCAAATATTCCATATATATGTAACTTCTTTTACTTGTCTCCTTCCATACAAACTGTATCCAACAAATAGGATATTGTACAATCTGTCTGCAGATAAATTTTAAGTTATATTTATTAATATGTGAATAAAGTGCCATGGAGCACCGCATTATTTTGTTTGTTGGTTCATGTGTAAAATTTACTGACAGCTCTTGACAGTAGCCATAACTAGAGCCGAGATAAAAAGGTAAAGGTATCCCTGTGACAGGCCTTGATGGTCCATAGGGTTTAAGACATTGAGGCTCTCACATCTTTTAGACAATCTGCATGCAGATAGTGGGAAGGTTTGCCTTATACACCGGCCGCCGTTTAATCCGGGAAGATTGCTGGTACTCATTTCTGTTAGAGGCTGACTTGACCCCAGGCCCAAAATGCGGCAAAAAAAATTAGATAAATTAAATTAAAAGAATCCAATGACCTCGTCAGGAATCGAACCCGCGATCTTCCCGCTAAGCAGAGCCGAGATACCGGGCATTTCTTCCGAGTGAGCATGAATACACCGCTTCACACGCAGGTGCAAAATATGTCTATTCCACTAATTATACTTTAGAGATAACGCGAGTCTCATCTCTTGAGACTGTATACTATAGATGTAACTCGACCAAATATGTTTCTGGACATTATACATCGTCCTATTTACATTTCAAAATACATTGTTTCGGAGACTGGATTCTGTCTCCGTCTTCAGGTAAAGCCTGTTCAGCTGATATTCATGTATCATCGTCACGAACTTTTTACAACTTGATCATTTAAATCCAGTACTAAAATTGAACGTCATTTATCTCCAGGATCGCCAGCATTGCAAATATAGAACTGAGCTATCGAATCCGGATCATGAAGTTAACTATGTAGAATGCTAATAGATGGCTCCATATGCAGCTTGTCCACCGTTGTACACCGCCAAAACTACCGGTATTAAGTGGTGATTAAGTTTGTGATATATCTTTTAAGGTTGATGTAATGGGTGCGATGAAGGTATACCAGACATTCCGTTTTCATTTTTTGTTGTAGTTAGTATTTTATTACGGCAATTTGAAGTAGCAGTGGACTGTACAATGTATTGTCTTTGTAGTGTTTAAGTAAGTGCTTAAGGAAGGTTAGGTTAAGTTACATGCGTTGTTTGCCGGGTGAAATTCCTTTTGATGGAAAGATGTTACGAATACAGACGTACTGCTTAGTTGTTGCCTTTTATGTTTTGTATACATGTCGGAATACTGTTATGGCAAGATTGAGCGATAGGGCATGTTATGATTGATTTGTAGAACTCAAATCATACACGTCAATGTTTATTGCAGCCATGGTATACAGTTATTATTTTTGCTTTTAATACTAACAGTAAGAGCGATTCAGTGCTGATTATGGCAGTCTAGTTCGTCAAGTTGGACGGTGACTGGGAAAATTCGCTTTGCTGTTTTTATTTTATGAAGCGCAACTGATTAATTAGTAAGTATTCTGCAGGGTCAGCCAGTAGTCACCGTGCACCTACATTACAAATCTTCATTCTTAGTATTGGTATTCATTAATTGGCACAGCAGAAGGGTTGCTCATGGCAACGCATGTAGAGCGCTGAAGAAGCATTTGCACTTACATATGTACAAGGTAACGTCAGTGCATGAATTGAAAGAAGGGGACAGTGTCAGGCTTCTTGAATAATGCTGATGGTTTAGAGACGTAATTACTGCCAATGAAGAGGATATTCTGATGTCACATTTTTTTACCAATGAGGCATGGTTTGATTGGTTATGTCAACAGCCAGAAAATCTGGATGGTTAGTGACTAATCTGCACAAGATCAAGGATACACCATTGCATGATCAGAAAAGTGATGTATGGTACACCATGACATGAAATTGGATAATTGGCCCAATATCGTCAATGACACTGTAAGCTTGGAATGTTGTTATGTGTTTGTTTACCCCTTCATTGAACTTTTAAATTGAGGATGAAATAGGCTGTGACTACTTCCAACAGGATGGTGTTCTGGCACATACAGCTAGTGTTTCCATGTTGCTGCTGCACTGTGTGTTAGGTGACAATGATTTGAAAGGATATTTGGCCACCACGGTTGCTTGAGCTTACACCCCCCTGATATGTGTGTAGCAATGAAAGATGCCGTATATGAAAGACAACCCTCACACTCTCCATTAACTGAAAGCCATCAGCAAATTTTGTCAGGAACATCCCTCCGAATGAACTGTCACATGTCTGCAAATGAGGTGAGACATGTTGGCAGCTTAATCATGCTTGCAACAAGGAACAAAGAATACAGACTTTGAGATATGCATTTGTCTACTTTCAGTAATTGATTTGTATAGTACTGGTTAAAATGAGCTTTTTATATATTTACATTTCTCTCTGATGCATCTCACAGGAGAAAGAGGCATTGGCCATTCTGTGCAGATTACTGCTATATTTTGCTGCCCATTGTCATACTTATTGATCAGTGAAAGTGAACGTTAAAACAGTTAGTGATATTCGGGATATTTGCAGTGTCTTGCATTAATATTTCCAGTTTTTAAGAGTAAAAGTTGGAAGCTCTGTTTGAAAAATCAGAGTGAAGGCTGTAATGGTAATGGAAATTCAATATAAGAGAGTTCCAGTGCAACTTTCATGGCCGAAACACTGATCTGAAATGTTCATTTATGTGTACATAAAGTAAATTTTCCTCTTTGCTAAACCAATAAAGTGTACACATGTTGTGGAGGTAATGCTCTGTGAAATGTAGGCCTTGGTACTAGATGTGAGTGGTCAGTGTAACATTTTGGCTCCTTCACCCTTGGTGGAAGATCCATAGTATGCATTGGATAGGAGAATGGATGATAACCAAAGTTGATTGGGGCTGTTGACTGACCTTTTTCTGACTGGAAATGAAATTCCAGTTGTCAGCCCGTATTCTCTCACTGCGTATTACCACAGTTCATTACATAGTAACAGTTCTTATGGATGAAAGGGTGTTATGCAGTATGGTAATTGGCCCATTAACTGATTTTTATTTCTTACAGGGTGAAGCAGGTAATGATTCAGGGTTCAGCTGAATCACTAGATACAAAGGATGGACAGGGAAGCACAGGACTGGTTCAGACAGTCTGACATTGGTCCGGGCGTGGGTTTGACATTGAACAGTGAAGCAAGGAAGTTTTTCCATGAAGCACATGAAAAATTCACATCTTCCAGTGGAAACAGTTCTGATCTATTCTCAAAATTTGTGAAGGAAAATGAGGAAAGGTTTATGTTACATTGTTCAGCACGTGCCTCAGTTGGTGGCTTTGAACAAGATGGACATGACTTCATCCGTAGCTTCTCTGCGGGTTCCGGTTGGACCATGTCTCCTCTACGAAATGAGGAAAAGTTACAATCTCCATTTTCCCAGGCTTCACACCCATCCAAATTATCCAGTATAGATAAGACTCTGTTTGGTGGTGGATTTCCAATGTTTGTGGTATCAAACAGGCGAATGTGGGCTGAGAGTTGGAGTGAGAATTTTTCAGTGTCACGAAGTTCATTTCAGTACCACACAAATGTGTGCAGGTAATTTGTTTTGATTGAATTTAATACCAGTCTTCTTGTTTGCATTTAATTGTTAGACACCTTAAAGCATGTCCTTTTAATTATTTTCTGCCCAGAGTTAGTTCTGCACACACAACACATCATGAGGCGTATGATGTTTCGGAAAGTGAGAGTGAAGATGAAGATGCAGTTCCTCGGCCTATTAGCAGTCCTCCACCTAGTGAAACAAGCTCAGTTACAACATTGGAGAACCAGGGACAGGTATTGGCCATAGAAGCAGATCTGCGTAGAGAGAAAGCTTTCAAGATTGCTATGGAGTTGCTGACAACAGAGAGAAGTTATGTTGCAGTCCTTCATTTGATAGACCAGGTAATTATATTTCAGACAAAATTTGCTTACTGCTATCTGAAAAATTATTGTTTCTGAGTTAAATTATATTGTAGATTGATTAATAATGCATCACTGACTTACTTGGCTAATGAGAAAGATTTCTGTTGTGATGAGTTTAGATTCTTCTCCTGACCAACAGGTCATTATGTGGGGTTTCTGGTGGAGAAGTGGCACAGTGGCAAGTTTTTTGGGTTGCTTCAGTTTTCTGTGTCAGTTCTCATTTAGTCAGCTGCCCCATATTCATTAGTCATGCTATCAGTGATTTCATATAGTGTCGATGCTGATAGCGTCATTGAAATCCAACGTAAACTTGAGCTTCAACCAATGCACTGGCTATTTTTACTCCTCGGTGGAAATCTTCAGACAGGGTTCCTTTAGGCTGTTTGCCACCTCCGGCCCGCCCTCCATCTTTACAGCCAACTGTGAAAGGAACATGTTTTTTTTATTGCTAGTGGGGTGGGACTAAGTCCCTTGTACTGCGGCCACTTCTGGCCTGTTGTACCAGCCCCAGATGATAGGTGAGGATGATTATGGAGCAATTGGTGGAATGAAGATTGGCAAGGGAAACTGAAGTACTCTGAGAAACCCTGCCCCAGCGCCACTTGACCAGACCTGGGATTGAACCTGGGCCACTGTGGTGGGAAGCCAGCGAGTAACACTTGAGCTATGGCATGGCCCTCGGAACATGTTACTTTAGGTTGCCTCATCAGTGCATGTGAATTGCCTCTTCAATGTAAAATGCTTCATAAAACCTAGTCACAATGCAGTTCTAACTTCGTATTTGTAAATGTTTTAGGCAGTAGTTACATACACATGATATATTAAAAAAAAGGAATTAAAGTGCCGCATATAATATGACAGTAAATTCTGATACAGTATTCTAACCTTTTCTTTTCTTCTTTTATAATCAGTTTAAGCAGAGAATTTGTCTGTGGGCCTTCCACTGATCCTATGGCTGGTCAAATAGGAAGGATACATATGACTCATCAGTTGATAGTGCAAACCAATAGCCTGTACACATAATTTATATCTTTGAACAGCTACTGTGAAGTGAGCGTATGTGTAATGTGGCTGTTGACTGTAATCCCAAGCTTCTGCCACTGTACCGGACATTCAGTCTGTGATGTTACTTCGTGTGTCAAAATGCCATGAATTACACATTAAAACAGATGTTTGTGTGAAAACTGAGGAGAGGATTGTGGCATAAACTGCAGGATATTACAGTTCCAAAAAAAAATCTATGTATACAGTCTAAATACATTTGGACAGACAGAAACTTTATTGGACAAAGAAAGGGCAATCAAAATGCTGAGTGTTCACTGAAGAGAAATTCCATGAAATTGGTGCTAGGCTTGAGTATCCTCCTTGAAAGTTTCTTACATGCCTAGCAGAGGAGACAGGAGTTTAAAATTTCACATTTTAGGTTTCACATTTTCTCGGTTTCTGAAGGACTGCAACATGTGAGTGCGAACTGTCTAGTTTGTGCAATTAATGTGCGCATAAAAACAGGCGGAAGAGTGGAGAGTATTTTTGATGTCTGCTGTCATGTGGGTGGGTTTTCCATACAGTGTGTTAGTTGGTCTTAGGGCTTGTCAGTTGTGCTGTGAATTCAGTCAGGCATGGAAAGAGTTGACACTAAGAGCATGGATCTGACTGAGCAATGTGTGGCAGGCTGTCAGATCACTTCCTCTACATTTCTTACATGTGGCAGATTTCACCACATTATTCTTCTATTTTTTTTTTTTACAGATCTTTCACTTTCGATTAGACCAAGAAAACCGAGCCCATAACATGTTTCCTCAGGAAGTGATACCTCAGATGTTTTCTAACATAAAATCTATCTACCAGTTCCATCATGATTTTCTCTTACCACAGCTGGAAGCCCGGATGACAAACTGGAACCAGGAAGCCAAAATTGGCAAGTTGCTGTAGTCATGTTATTTTTCAATTAATGCAAAACTGAAAATTGTAGGCCTGCTTTACAGGAACTGGTTTCATCAACTTTATTACATTGATTGGAGTTTCCTTTCATTTATTGAAGATCTGAATTAATAAGTGTAAACTTCATGACAGTAATTCACCTTAATACATTTTCAAGCCAGCTGTGTTATTTACTGCACTTATATATCCAGTTGTATGTGATGGGCAGTTTAATTTATTCTTTAATGCATGTTTGTTTTAACGTTACTTTACCATTTCTTGGCGTTTCTAAGTACTAAATAGTAGATTGGTTTTGACTTCCATGGTGTTAGATTTATAAGGTGTATTTTGTTTCATTCTAAGTCCCCCAGCTTTTAGTTTACTTTCTAAATCAAATCATATGATTTTTGGGGTGAACATGCGAAAAATGCTCTACCTCCTGGAGGTTGAGCTAGAGCAATGAACCCAGTCAGTATGTGAAGCTATGAAGATATATTTGAAACATGTTCTATTGAACACAGGAATATGCACCAAGCCAAAATATACAGCTACAATTATTTTTATTGTGAAGTGTAGGCTGCTTATATGGCCATGCATTTGATGATTTGCTTTGCTGCATCTTATATAGTGCAGTGTTGTAAATATGAATGATCCCCAAAACTTCTAAAGTAAACACAAGATGTAAAGGACATGTTAATTTCGGTTTTCTAGACCGGATCCGCTACTTTTCCATTCGAGTAACTCCTCAATTATCCTCATGAGGCTGAGTGGACCCCGTTCCAGACCCACTAGTTCACAGAAAATCTGGTAGTGCCGGGAATCGAACCCGGGACCTCTGGATCTGCAGACAGGAACTCTGACCACTAGACCACAACATAAACTGAAAGGAATGAATTGGAAATTATTCTAGTAACCACACTTTTAATATTCTTCAGCACATAACTCTCTTTTTGCAGGTGATATCATGAAGAACTTTGCACCATTTCTGAAATTATATACAGAATATGTGAAGAATTTTGACAATGCAATGAATATCATAAGTGCAATGGCAGCTAAATATCAGAGATTTGCAGCAGTGATGGATGAAATTCACGTAAGTAGAAACATGGACTGGAAATGGTCATGACCTTGTTTCATTTTTGTGACAGTGAATCTCCCCGGACCTGGGGGAGACAAGGGCTAGCTCTATCTATTGGACCCAACTGAGTGTGTTTTACCGAGGACAGGCCGGAATCCAGTCTCCGAAATGTGTTTTCAAAAAGAAACAGGATGGTTTTTAGAAAATAGACAAGATGATGGATGATGTCCAAAAACATAATACTTGTATTCTAATGATTCTTGGAGCCAGGCAATAATTGCTCGAACTGGATTAAACTGTGTTAAGAAATGGAATACTTTAGAAGAGAACTGTAAAGCTTAGTGGAGGAAGTGTTGTATGTCATATCAAACTGTTTCATACAAATTGCTTTGGAGATTATTGCCCTTAGCAGTAAGGTGCTTTGGATTCCATCTGTGACAGCAGTTCATAATGAGACTGGTTTGCGTCTTGAAGTTAAAAAGGTAAAGCTAATCCTGTAACAGGCTGTGAAGGCCCATATTGTTGTGAGATGTCAAGGCTCCCACATTTTCCCTAGACAGTTGATTCATAGATGGCGATACGTTTGTCAGCCTTATGTGCCGGCCACCCTTAACCCCCCATGAAGATTCCTGGTACTCATTTCTGTTGTAGCCTGAGTCGACCCCAGGGCCATAGTACAGCTGGAAGGATTAGGTAAATTGAAAAAATCCACCTCATCAGGACTTGAACCTGCAACCTTCCAGCTCGTAGCATAGTAGCTATGGAATGTAAAGATAAAGCTTGAATGCCTGTTCATGTACCAGAGTAAATGTAAGGCAGAACTCAGGGTTGGAAATTTCATTGCTGACATGTCCATTGTATTTAGTAATGATATATCAACTGCTAGTTTTATTTATGAGTTCCTCATTTTGTTTTTTATGTTTTGTTGGCCTTTTTTCTTTCTGGATCGTGTATCATATAGACAGACGATGTAACATTTATGAAATTAGCTGTGGGGCTTGTCACTGGTGGTGAGTGGGAAGCTGGCATGGCTTAGTTTAGGGTGGCCCAGAGGGACTAAGGAAACCTGTAACAGGATCACCATTCCCCAGCTAAGATTCATATCAGGTCCTGTCTGCTAATTAAATAGGAGTCATATTCACTTCCCCACATTTATCTTTGGTTACGAATTACACTAGATATTTTATTATTTTCAGAGAATGCCAGAATGTGGGAATCTCACGTTATCTCATCACATGCTGAGCCCAATACAGCGCATTCCACGTTATGAACTACTTCTTAAAGATTATCTCAAGAAGTTGCCTGATGATTCAGATGATAAAGAAGACACAGAAAGTATGTATGCTTTTGTAATAAGAATATGTGCTGTTTATCAGCGTCATAGAGGTATAGCACTTACTCCTTCTTTTATTTGAAGACATGCTGAGTTGCACAGGATCATTGTTTTTGGTTTAAATATAAATGAAGGTGAACCTGTTGAGATTTCAGAATAAGATCAATAATTACATTAATTGTACATCAATTTTAAATTGAATTTTACCACAGAATGAACAAACTTGTCTGTATGAACAGTGAGTCCATTCTCACATTAAATTTTGCTATATTTAGCTGTTCTGTATGTCTCTGGTGCATCATAACTGGCTGTGATAACTTGGTTCATTTTAAGGTAACATGTGGCACACTGGTTACTCCTGTCCTTTTGTCCATGACATCTTTGCCCAAGTGATTATTTTTGGCAATCTTCTTTTCTCTAATCTTATTTCTTTCCTCCGCCCTTGGAACCCAAGCTACCTTTCACATGACACTTAGTCTGTTTCTTTGCCCAACATATGTTGAACTTCACAGTTATGTAAGATTTGAGGTTTTCACGGCACTGACTATGAAGAAAGCAGTCTTCTGGGATGTGGCACAGTGTAGATGTGGTGTTAACCGACGTTTCGAAGGAATGTATCGCATCCATCTTCAGGGTGGAAGGAAAAATAAGAAATCTGCAAGCGAAGAGACCGTGAGAACCGGTACAAGCACGTCTCTCTCATAATACTGTTTTCATGTCTCTTTCCATTCAGAAGCTCTTCACTTGGTATCAACAGCAGCAAATCATGCAAATGAAGCAATGAAGAAAATTGACAAGTTTAAGGAGCTATTGGAAGTGCAGGAGAAAATCAGTGGCGCTGTGGACCTGGTTAGCCCAACACGAGAACTGCTGAAGGAAGGAAAAATTGTCAAAATTTCAGCCCGCAGTGGGGACCATCAGGAGAGGTACCTTTTCCTGGTTAGTATCAGTTGGTGTGCCGACTATCAGTATGTTTATGCTATTTGTAATGTAGATAGAATCAGCACACTAGGAAAGTTAGTTTGCTGTTTAGTTGAAGTAACAACATGCTGGATTGCTTTATGTCTTCTTGTCTGTCCATGTCCTAATATTGATAATACCCTATTTTTAACTTATCACTTATCTCCCACTCTTGTGGTATGACGTGACTCCAACACTGTACTGCCAGTAACTGTCAAGAAACTTGCTCCCCACACTGACTGAGCTCCAGTGCTGTTCTGGATGAGATAGTGAAAAATGCAATTCCCGCCAGTTCTTGATGAAGTACATGCATCCGTATAGTCTGTACCCAGTCACTTTACAGATTGAGGTATTGTAGTTATTTATTTCATCTCTATAGATCATTGTTACATGATATAGGACAAGTCAGTTACTGTACATTGGCTGATTACAATAAGAGAATAAAGTTACAATACTTAAAATTGTTTACAGTAGATTACAGTAGATTACAATAGTTAAGATATCTTATAGTGTGAGGTGGAATCCATATTAGGTCCCCTCAGCACGTTGGCTTCCATATGTCCTATTGTACCTGTACTGGTGATAGCTCATATCCTGTATATTTTTAATAAACCCATGAGTGGACACAGATATGAAGTGTGTCAATTAAGTACATGGTTTTTGGTAAATCAGCTTCACCGGTGATATAGTGCTATGCAAAAAATTAAATTGCTTCGAATGCCTGAAGCAAAACAGCATTAGTGTTATACTGTTCGTATCCATCAGTAGAATTAACTTATGAGTCCCTACTTGAGTACATGAAAATCAGGTGTTTGTACAGGGCAACAGTCTTATGTTCAGTTTTGGTTGTGCAGGTACGGACCTCTTATCTGGGAACCTTGGGACATGATCTGAGCCAGATTTATGGATTTTCTGGGGTCAGGGTTGGGTAAATTGCTGCTGGTCTGGCCAGCACAGTTATTGTTGGTTCCTAGTCCTACGGTATTCATGACCATATTTTACTGTCACAAGACTCTTGGAGTAGTGCAACTGACCCTGGTTTTCATGGATTTCTGTTTGTAGACCATATGTGGCAGGTAGAAGCACCTTTCTCTCACTTGTTTACGCTCAGTGCAAAATGCCGTGCTGTAGAGCCTCCCACTAACCACCAGACTTCATACTGGTCTTATAGACAGGTCTTTGATGAAGATTCAGGATTAAATAGCCACAGGAATGATGGAGAAACATGTGTGCTTATGCTAAGCATCATTCAGGCAAAGTATCCCTTTTTTTAATTGCTAGTAGGGTGGGACTAAGTCCCTTGTACCAGCCCCAGATGATAAGTGAAGGTGATTGTGGAGCAATTGGTGGAATGAAGATTGGCAGGGGAAACCAAAATACTCGGAGAAAACCTGCCCCAGTGCCACTTTGTCCACCACAAATCCCACTTGACCAGACCCCGGGATCGAACCAGTGAGTCGAAGTCAGTGACTAACCGCTTGAGCTGTGGCATGGCCTAAGTGTCCCATTAGTGCCATCAACCTGTCAATTTAGAAAGTAGCGGATGATGAAGAAGTGGTCTTGCGCCTGTTTAAGAATCTGTAGTGTATATGACTGTGCACCAGATCTGAAAGCAGATTCTCAGCTTAAAAAGCTGTACCTTAATTCAATTTTTCCAGTTCAGTGATCTCCTTTTGCTGTGTTCTTCCCGCCTGCTGCCAGCTGGAATTTCAGCAGCATATCGTCTGCGGGCTAAGTTCTGGTTAGAGGACACCCAGATTCTGGAGGGTGATGACCTTGTAACTGAAAACACATTCTACCTCAGAGATAGCCATAAGAATGTGGAGCTATATACACAGTGAGTAATGTGAAGCTTAACTAGACTCAGCTGACTGATTCCATGGAGTAGATTCCTGCTTGAGAAGCGAATATATACCCAGGTGATTGAGAAATTTTAGCCTTATATGGAACCCAAAGGTGTGAAGGTGTGATGAAAATAGCCCATCAGTGACCCTTGTCTTAAGCCACATGAATCCATGCTGTCATGACTTAGTTAAGAGCCAGTTAAGACCCATTTTTTATAGTATCCCATCTGTGTCTAGGTCTTCCAAATGAAGTCTTTCCACTTCTCATCTTTCCCATGCATGTCCATGCCCTTCCTATTTCATTTACTCTTTGTAATAATATTGTAACATGTTTAGGTGACTGAGACGCGGGTTTGGATTAGTAATTAGTTTTATTAACAACCTACAGGTTGTAACTATAATTAATTATAACACTGTTACTGAGTTATGCAGTTTACAACCACTACACACTGATCTCTGTAGTCTATCTGCAGTAGTCTTCACAGGTTTATAACACGGGAACTATAGCAATGTCCCTGAATCACACACCCCACTAGGCAGGCAATGGCAGTGAGTACCCCGCATACATATTCTATAACAGAATTGGCATCAGGATGTTGTATGGTATTTTCATATTGCAGTCTTAGAGGTTCAGTCAGGTTTGACCAGAGCTTTTGAAATTCTGGGGTAGGTTCATTAGCCATGGTACGAGGTACCATTACTGTCCTGTCCTATGCTGTTCACCAGTCATGAACTCGTCCTGCCTCGTCTAATTCTTTATTTGGGCTCCTGTCTATAACAGCGGCACAGACCACATATAAAACACTGCTTTCAACAGTTCCTCTGTTGCTGTCATGGAAACCAGTTGTTTACCCAGCCATTGCCTAGTAATAGATATTTCATCTCACTCAGAATTCCTGGGTTTCAACCTGTAAGTTGCAGTATGATACATTTTACTTGAGGTGAAAAGTTGTCTGTTTTCAGAACTGTGGAAGAGAAGACAAGCTGGCTGGATGCTCTGTGTACTGCTATTGAAGAACTTTATAAGAGGAAGTCGTCATTGAAGCTTGGAACAGAATGTTCCAGTCCCGTGGATATGCAGAAGCCTCCGAAGTATATCAAGATGGATGTCATACACAAGTGTATGGATTGTAGAGCCAGTTTTGGTGTCATAAAGCGAAAGCATCACTGTAGAGCTTGTGGAATGGTTAGTGAAGCACTGACACCTGCGGAATATTTCACTGCAGTAGGATTCATATCTCTTTAACATCTGAGGCATGACCACTGATATCATACAAAAGAGTAAGAGATGTGCTGCATTGCCCAGTTTAAGTCCACTGCAGCAAGTCAAATATCATGTGCACTTGGACAGACTTCTCATGAACTCAGATGAAACACTTAGAAAGGGCCATATTTTTCTGAATGTACAGGAATAAACCCCACGTTTTTAGGCCAAGCGGTTAACATTTTAGGGTTTTTTTTTTGGGCCATGTTTTTCTGAATGTGCAGGAGCAAACCCCACATTTCTAGCCCAAGCAGTTAACATTTTAGGGTTTTTTGGGCCATGTTACATTTATTTATGCTTTTAAATTTGTACTCAAGTGTACAGTTTTTTCACAGGTGGTGTGTGGAAAGTGTTCAAACCAGAAGCATCCTCTTCAGTTCGAAGAAAACAAGCCTTCACGTGTGTGCCGTACTTGTTACCAGAAGCTTGTACAGCAGAGATCAGCCAGCCCAGAAAGGATTGACTCTGATCCTGAGAATATAAACACCAGTTTAGCCAGAGGAAAAGGCTTGCTAGAGGTATAGCACTGTATTTGAAGTTTTAAAAATATCTGGTGGATTCAGTGTGAAAGGTACAAAGCATGTTCATACAGGAATGTTACATCTGTCTCATATCTAGGAGGTGCTTTGTTTGAGTCCTGGTTCCGGACTGACCATCCTGACAGATTTCATGATGGTTTTCCTTGTTAGCTTGAGGCAGTTACCAAAATAATGCCTTAAAGAATACCATGACCACTTTCTGCCATATTCTCTCCTGTTCGTTATCAAAAATTACATGAAGGAATTTCATATTACAAGACTTACGTTAAATACAGTAAAATAATTTGTTTTCATAAGTAGTTAAATAAACTGTTTCTACATGAATACAGTCACCTAATTAATTAAATTAAAATAAACAATGTATACGAGATACATTCTGAAAGTATGTAATTTTTTTTTTTAATTTTTTGGGGTGGGGTGAGACCTACTGGCTATGTCAGCCACTGTTTGGCCTATTGTAACAGCCCCGGATGGTTCATCGGTTGATGGTGGTGGCAGCAGCGGCTGCGTTGTTGGCGGAATGAGCGGCAAGGGAAACTGAAGTACTTGGATAAAGCGTTCCCCAGTGCCACCTTGTCCACCACAAATTTCATATGATCGAACCTGTGTCATGGTGACTAAGCACTGGCATGGCCCTGAAAGTGTATAAGTCGAGAAGCAGTATGGTTGTGGCACATGTTCAGAAGTGACCTTATGCTGGACTACACAGTGTCATATCCCATTTTCATTATATTCCTTTCTTGTCAGCAGTACAAATGATACAGTAGTATTTAAATGGCTGTTGTGATGAACATTTGTATTTTATAATGACATCAAGCAGTTTCTTGAGTGTTTTAATGTCAGCTGCTTAATTAACTTTTAATATTGATGTTGTGTGTTCTGTAGGTGGCTGCTGATGCTGAATGTATTCTCAGTGGATACTTGCAGCTAAGAACAAATAAATCATGGGTTCGAAGATGTTTTGCTCTTCATCCTGATTTTGTACTATATTCCTTCCGATCACACAAGGATCAGCGTGCTATCACTGCCACACCCATACCTGGTTACACCATTGTTAAGGTAGAATGTACTGATTGTGTAAATCAAATTATTATATGTGGAAGTTGTATGGTTATGTCTCTTTCCCCTTTCACTCTTACATTTTGTGAGCATGCATGGAAAGAAGTAAAGAAAACCTATTATTATAGTTGAGGAATTACAGTTATTGAGGTTTTAAAGTTTGGTATTGAAGAGAATGTGTTTCTTAATTTTACAGGCAGTGGAGTTGAAGGGCGACTCTTTTGGTGATAAAGAGAAAGTTTTCAAGATGTATCACACAAAGAAGGTGTATTATTTTCAAGCAGAGTCAAAGGATGTTGTTGATAAGTGAGTGATTAGTATGCTTTCATATCTACTAGCTTTTAAGTTGGTGATTTTCAGGCATTGGGCAACTGGCTACAGCTCTTCATAATAAAGCTGTTCTGTTTTCAGTTGGGGGAAGATTCATGGAATTGAGCACATCTGACGGATTAATGTACGTCCTGTTAAAAAAAAAGTGTCGTGAGAAACATTAGAAATTCATGTAGGTCAGGCAGAATTCAATTGATAATTACTGAAGTAAATATATTAGGCTTGTACTTGTCAAATTTTCAAGACTGAATGTGGAAGATGTATTTCTCAGCCTCGATTGAAATATTAATGGTTCAGCATTGAACTTTGAGAATTTTCTAAGACTACTTTTGCTATAGCAAGTGTCACATAACTTCGAACAAGGCCAAGAGTAGCCTTGAATGCACAGAAGAAAAATTTCAGACAAGGGGGTGGGTTCAAAGGTGTGAGAGGTGACAGGCGGCCAGTTGTTTGTGAGGCACCCTCGAAGCAGGTTATACTTACGCATTTTCTATCATCTGTTTAAAAACGTCAGTTTCCTTGTGCACTAAATTGTACATAATGAGTAAGAAATTAGGTCAGGGTATAGGTCTGTTATAAGTTCATGGAGGTAGGCCTAGGCCCACTGGGGCTGTAGTGCCAAGGAAAAAAAATAGGTCTATTATATTTTTATTTTCAAAGTATAAATTAGTAATGCACATTAAATGTACTTGTCTTTGCATGACGATTGACAATATATTTGTATTATTGTAATATGTTCTTCGATAAGGAAATAGAGTAGTTTCAATGAAACATGTGAAAGTGGAAAAGTGAGTGTTAAGAAACTCTTCCCTCCACAAGCTATGCGCAGGATTTCGCTAGGAATGCGGGGCCTTGTTTGAAGTTACGTGACACTGTCTGTAACATCCTCACACCTCTTTCTCACCACATTGCTGATTAGTGGTATGTATGTAGACCTCTACTGCCAGCTCTGGCCGTCTTCCAGAAATGTTATAATTAGGGAGACTTCCAAGAAACAGGTGCAGAATAGGATGCCAGTAATGTGATTTAAAAATTGGGTTATTTTGGAAAGGTGTTAGGTTAGTAACTGCTGACTTCTCTTCAGGGCTTTTACGGGCCTTATTCCAACAAGATGGGAGAAAAATTAACGCATATCATGCACAAGTCGTAAAACAAAGATTAACTTTAATCACAATATTATTCATTACACACAAAACATATTTGAGGTTACTATCAGCCCTCTTTAGTCTGATATTAATGAAACGGAGTCGTGTCTCTTTGTTACACATGTACACAGAAGAGCATCACTTCTTCACCTACCATCGTACCGTCTGTAAAAATGACCATGAAACTGAGAAATCAGCCCTGTGCTCCAAAATGGGAGCGAGAGGAGAGAGAGAAAATGTCAGATCATAGAACATCTACACTTGATACAATATCATTAAATAATTGGGGATTATTCCAACAATGAAATGTAATATATATGTGGTTTGTGTACATATGATCCTCTTTCAGCAACCAAGGAAGTCAAGACAATTTCATCACAGTGATGGTTGATGGAGGGAATCTCTATAACATGGACTGTGTTAATGACTACTTTGTATTTGTGATAGGTGGGTCCACGTCCTGCAAATGGCAGCACTAGCAGAACTTCCTTCTCCTCAGAAAACAGAAGGGAGGTGAAATCAAAAGAGAAGTCTTCACATAATAGTTTGTACCATTTTTAATGCTTCATTCTGTGTTAGCTGCATCACTCAAAAAAACTGATTAGATCTCATGTATTAACATGTCCTTTGTATTTTGGACATAAATGGTAAATGCATAAATTCGTACGCAGTGGATAATCATGTGATAGCTGCGACTACCATCACACAATAAATAATGAAGAGTGTGCTATGTTCGCTTTGGAAAATAATGAGGTAATGTACTTTCTCATATACATGGTGTAGGCGGAGTACAGTGATGGAACTAAGATAAGATTTTAACAAGAAATATGTTCTAGGTATTCCTGTCTTCAGGGCAGTTATTTTGGATGTGCTGTCTTTGGGCACTAGTTGGTCAGGCTTTGATAAATAGATGTCCGGTGCATGCCCAACCCCGATGTCTGCTTGGCCACCATGCTGCCTCATGCTTTCCCTCTCCTGTTATCATTCATGGTCTTACTAGCTTTCATATCAATTGGGATACAAATTTCTGAGGATGGTACTATCATACACATGTGAGTATTACTTAAAGTTTTAGTTATTTTATGTTTCATTTGAATAAAAATTAAAATATTTTATGTCTTCCACCATCTTTCCTTCTTTTTGCCCATTTCATCTCATAACGTATTCCTTCACTGATGCAGGATTACTTAATGTTGGATTAGAAACAATTGATACTAGTTAGTAAATTGTCATGTGACAGGTTGTAACACGGCAGTTATAGGTGGCAGACGAGTGATGTATTTGGGAAAGAGAAATTGAAAGGTCTTTGGAGGGGTACTTGATAGTCATATCTGCTTCCAGAATTTACTGCCAATTAATTCCCTAAATATTCTTCATGTTAGATGTAGACATTTACTTACTAATCAAGTGTTCCTTGAATATGAACTTAAAAGCTTCAAAAATAAAATTATATGGAAATAGAAACGTTAAGGAACAGCCATTCAAAGAAGAGCAATAACAACTGTTATTAAATCTTACGAGCTTATGAAAAGGAGGGTCTGATATAATACATGTCACATGACCTTCCCCTCTCTCAAAGAGAAAGAAATGTACTTTTATTTCTACTCACATAATGTGTGCGAGAAAGTATATACAGTGTTTTTTGCAGTATTTAGTTTATGAAAAGTATTAAATTATGTATAGTTCATAAAGTATTTAATGGAATCAATTGCGTTACTGATATTGTTATGATTTGCATTCTCAAAATGAGAACATGTCTGTTGTGCATATTTAATATGTAAAATTCTTTGTAAGTGATATTTTGAATTTGAATTTGATTGACTTCTGTGTGTGGTTTGTTAAGATCAGGAGGTGAGGTAGCTGGAAGTTGCATCTTGTTTGAAGGTTAGTGCAGTGCAGTTATACTTGGGGTTCCAGAAATATCAAAAGTCTAGTCTGGTGCTGAAATCAATATGTTGTTGTTTCAGATAGCTCCAGTTGTTCACCTAGATGTCCATTTGTTCCGCACTGAGCTTGAAATCAGTTTAGCAGTTATAATCGGAGTAATCGGAGCATGCAGTATATATAGAATTTTGCGTCTTTGGTTGGTTCTCGAAACACCATACCTCAATTACTTAAATGTTTCTTTAAGATTAACATTTGCAAGTGTACTTGTATGTACTCACTGAATTGCAGGAAGAACATATGTAGTCTGAACCTCGGAATACACATATGTTCACAACCTGCGGTACTTTTCTTTGCTGCTCCAAAGTAAGCTTGGTAATATTTGGCTGACGTCACTCTGCAGTTCTGAATTGTTCAGTGTTTGTTTATTTTCTCCACAAAACTACTATTTTTCTCAAACACATTCTAGGGTTACTTTTTTATAGATTGTATCGCTTTAAAATTCACATGTAAAAGATTATTATTATTATTATTATTATTATTATTGTGTTTGTATTACTGACATTTTCATTGAAAGTAGGCCAAACAATAAGCCAGCCAGAAGAAACAGATAAATATAACAGAAATGACATTTGCCAAATGAAATGCCTAGATGGTCCACTAAAATATATCAAACAGAAAGAGAACTTAATATTAGATACAAAAGACACATTGATGTCATCAGAAATTCTTTGGGCTGCTGTTGGAACCAGGCGGTGACTGGGATCATGAAGGCATGCTGCTCACCGCATTCCAGCCTCAAGGACAAACTGTAAATGCCGACTCCTACTGTAACATCCTCAGGAATCTTCATGAAGCCATTCAATGGAAGTGACCAGGACTCCTCACCGAAGGCGTGTTGCTCTTGCATGACAACGTGCGTCCCCATACTGCCAACAAGACAAATGAGACGCTGCGAAATTTCAAGTGGGAAGTCTTCGAGCATCCGCCGTATAGCCCTGACCTTGCTCCAAGCAACTTCCATTTGTTCGGCCCTCTCAAACATCATCTTTTGGCTGAACACCTGACGATGATGCTGTAGAAAGGGAAGTCACCGCCTGGTTCCAACAGCAGCCCAAAGAATATTATGCTGCTGGTTTTCAGGGGCTTGTGAAACAATGGGACAAGTGCCTCAATGTACAGGGAGATTATGTTGAGAAATAAAAGCATTTTTCACATCAGTACTCTTTATTTGTTTACGTTCTATATCCATTTGTAACTTATTGACTTACCCTTGTATATGTATGCTCAGTTACAAGTTCCATCACTGTGAAGGCATAAGTTCATGGATATCTCTTGGAATTATGGTATTTTAATACAGTGTTCAGCAGAATATTTATGATTTTTTCCAAATAACAGGAACTGAAAAACTTGTAATAATTCTAGCTTCAGCACTGTGAAATGTGCCTGTTAATGAGCTGTCTGTCTGTATTTGCAGTTGGTTTGATTGAGGGTGGAAGTTGCTGTGTGTTTTCATCTTAGCTGCTTTTGTTATATACCAGTTATTTTCTTTTATGTTTGATGTCCTTTTATTTCAGGTGACATATTGCTAGTGATAGTTATTGGCTTCTGATGGTATATTTGTCTTTAAAGATGGGAAATCATGGATTTCCATAAAATAGTAAATCATCTGTCCTACATGTTCACAGGGCTCTTTTCTGTATATAGTATCTGCATGATGTTATTGCTACAGACTGAACTGCTTCACTTAATCTTGTAAGCTTTATTGTGTTATGGTGTATGCATTATATTTAGTGACTTGCAACAATTCTGTGATAGGTTTCATCTAGTGGTTAGCTTGTGCTTCTGTTTTTAAATTTTGGTCGTGGCGGAGGGCAGGTTGCGTGTCTGAAAGCGAAGTTGATGTGCACGGATTTAGTTTCGTTGGCCTTAATTCTCCATCGTTGTAGCCATTCTTCGAATTGGTCTAAGTGTGTTTGCAGTATCCGGGATGCTTCAGCAGGGTTCTCATGAGACGCTAGTATTGTTGTGACGTCAGCATAGGTGGGAAGCATTGTTTGTCCGGTTTCTGGCAAGTCAGCTGTATATATGGAGTATAACATAGGCCCTAGGATACTTCCCTGTGGAATTCCGGATAAGACGGTATAATTTGGTATAGACTTCGTCGTATTTAACTAAAAAAGTTCTGTCGGTATGGTAGGACTTTAATAGGGAATACATTGGATGTGGAAGAGCGCACTTAAGTTTGTATAACAAGACTATGTGCCATACTTTCCTCAACATGAACTGCTCATTTATAAACTCCACAGTAAAGAGAATGTTGCACTTTTAAAATGTTCACATTGTGTCATTAGGCCCATACCAGAGCAATTGCATGCCCTTTTTTGTTATTTTTTTTTATAATGACTTTTGCATATCATAATGACCAGAGAGACAAGCTGTTGCACATGCAGTGTTTAATGTGCAAAACATGTAACAATAGTAACTGGTTAAATGTAACTTTTACTGAACTCTGACCATCTTAAGTGCCCAAGGACATATTGTGATGTTTAATTTAAAGTGTATTTTGTTTCTTGTAATGTTTAAATTTTAAAGTATATTTTATTTGAAAAGAAAAATAGTTAGGTTTATGTAGAGATGAGATTATAATTTCAGAAAGGTTATGCACAGTAATTTTTAGGATTGTTGTTAGTGAATGAATTAAAACTTGTTATATTATCTGTGTTTTTGTTGGGGGGGGGAGTCGCCATCACAGTAAATTGCACATGTGCAGATTTATGCCAGTGTTTGAAAATATTATTTGGATACTGAATGTTGTAATATTTCTGCATCATCAAGCATACTGTCACCCTGTTTTATGTGAATTTCCGCTTGTGTACCCAGTATTAATATAAAAGGGTTCTGGGTTAGATACCAGAATGGGAAGAAACAATCCTGATATCAGAATTAGAATAGTTGCTTGAAGCTTTAATTCGCAGAATTGAGAAACTGCAGTATTGTGAAACAGTACTGGGGGGAGAGCTTAATGCCAGTTATATTTTATTTCAAAACTGTGATACATATAACGTGAAATTTGATCCCAAAGCAATTGAAGTGTTTACATGCCTGTTCTGTAGTTACAGATTTCATTAATAAAATATGAATGTATTCATTCTTTATGCTCTGTAGTGCAGTAATATCCACAGTAATTTCCTCTGATTTCAGGAATGTTTGTTACTTTCAAAATACATATTTGTTTTCAAGCGTGTATATATTTTTTATATAACTTTTGTTACAACAACTGTTGTGGATTGAGTGATTACCACTTCTCATTTTTGAGGAGTCATTGGAGGCTAGCCATATTGATAGATTTTCCTCAGTCACTTCAGGCAAATACTGGAACAGTAAGTCGTAGAAATTTTCAGGTCTTTTGCTGTCAATCACAGATGTCGCGTCATCCAGTGTTATTTATACGTAACGTATGGAGTTTAGAAAGCATTGTTGAGCCAGCTAAAACACTGTTAAATTACATTCGTAACACATCTGAAATTGGAAATGTGATAAAATTATTTCATTAAATGACGCCAAAACTTGCGAATTTATAGAACAGGGAAACAAACCGATACACAATGAGCACCTTTCTTACGACAGTTTGCTGCAACCAGGCAATGATTCTTAACGTGATACTACCATTTGGCTTTAATTATTTTAAATATGATAACGTTAATATGAAAATAAAGTAACGTAGTTTTGGCTTGTGACTTGCTTTTAAGAAGAAAGCTTAATATATTTGAATTAATGCGTACATATGGACAGCCGATATGGATCGTTGAGATCGTTAAAAAAATCACATGCACAGGAGAAGCGTGTAACTACTCACATGTTAGTGATCTGAGTTGTCTTCACTTGCCCGTGAACTGTAGACTGCTGGAATGAAAGCGAATGTGTCCCAGAAACGTGACTAACAAGAGACAAAGACAGCCTCGTAGATTTAGGGAGCTCACGGTAATGACTGAAGATTACTATCTTTAATATGTCACGCTGGTGTAGTCCGTAGCTACCTGCTCACGCTGTTTTCTCGCTGGCGGATTTTTCTACCCTGAGGATGGAGGCGATACGTTCCTCCGAAATATCTGTTCACATAAGATTAACACGGCGCCACATCCCAGAAGGCGGCATACTTCATAGTGTGATAGAAGTTCACTGATGCTTCGAAGAAAAGTATTGCTACTTGCTTGGTTCACCCTTCGGCCCCAGAGATGGAGGTAGTGGGTTCCTACGAAACGTCAGATTACATGCCGTCACATTTTATAAGATAGTACTCTTCATCTGTTTATCTATTTGTGGTTTGTGTCACTAATTCAGATTATGTGATGTTGAATGAGTTGGAACGAATTTGGAAGGAAACGCTTTGTGGCAGAGTTGTAAGGTACCTGCTATTCTTGTGTTTGCCTGTAGGAACTGAAGGAAACCACAAAACATCAGAATAGTCGGTGTCATGACTGAGATTCGAAACGGAAACTTCCCGAATAGAAGCCAGAAATGTTACTGCTGAAGGCAGCTACCTTGCTCTAGTTTTTAACAAACTTAACATGTTGAAATAATCAAATAGATAATTTGTCGATTACATTGACGGGTACAATATGCCTTTACAATACGAAGACCAGCTAACTATATTAAGAATTGTTTGCGTAAGGAGTAATGAATCTAGACAAAACCCAATTTCATGACAGACTGAAAGGTGACTGCGTATATACATATATTTGATCTCGTAGTAACTACAAGTAAACTTGGAGGCGGTTCCGAATACCTCCACCGTAAGACTGAGAGTTTTAGGAGCGGTGCCTGGGTGTTTAACTAGGCCGTCCTGTTCCGGTGGGATATAAATACGGGGACCTGGCCCTTCATTTCGGTGGAGTATCGAATCTGAGACAGTAAAACGTGATCATGAATCCCACGGGACTCTGACCCGAGAGCGGCTGCTCTGGCGAGGACCAGCAGCAATTGTAAACAACAGACCCATCCTCTCGTCAGAGAGGCTGTTACATAAGGACCATAACCGCAAGTGTTCAGTTGGAAAAAAAATAAACTGGTCGTGAGTCTAAAGGGGCTTGTAGCCAAGACGAACTGATTAGCGGTAAGCCGCCAGTGCCTCTGACTCTGATTATGAAGTAAACTTCAAATTCAATGTCGTATGAATGTGTTTGCCATATTTTAAAGTTGTTTCTATATTTTCTCTCGTCTAGTCCATTCGATTTTTTTTATTAAATCTCGTGCTAGTTTACAGCCAGAAGCGCAAATGAAAAGAATTCTGAAGCATCGGCCAGTCATCTTCAGCAAACGTTTGCACCACGTGATGGATCAACATATTTAAGTACCATGAAATGGTTGTATTTAAACATAAATTGTGTTCTCTTACCAAAAGACCTGGGGTACGTAGGCTTAAATAGAAGGATCTCAAGGAAGCAAAATGCAACCGTGTTTGGGTTCATGGGCTGAAGATTTGGTTCCGTGTCAGGTTATTTTGAGCGTGAGAATAACAGCAGATTTTATAGAAGCCGAGGAATTTATTGCTTGACGAACGACTGTTAGATACTCAATAATGATTCTGTTATGTGAACTACCAGAGCCAGTCTTGCAGTCCTGAGGCCTTTATTCTCAGGAGACATTTGGATGCCATGTGTACTAAATCTCAGAACTGAACATTTGTGTACTGAAGAGTTCTGTCTTACGGGATATAAAGCCATGTAGTCTGGTGAGAGGCAGTCGGACAACATGGTAGTATATCCCAGGAAATAGCTCTCTTCATATCCACCGCTGTGAGTACCTCACATGCAAAGTTTTTGTACTTATACATGTGATTTTATGTTCGTTGAATGTATAATTTGAGTAGACTTCCATTGTTTATTAGTTTTACGTATGTAATGAAAAAGCGGGCGAGCATTGTCCTTAATGTACCCTAAATACGATCCACAGACTTCCGATGTTCAAACCCAGTATCAACGAAAAGTGTCCGCTAGTCAGGTACTGGGTCTCCTGAGCGCATACCAAATGTTAAGGGAAATGAACAGCGTAAATTTAGCCAATTATAACAAATACCGAAAAATGGGAAAGAGAAGTTCGGGAGTTATAAGAAAAGTATTAATGAGCAAAAGAATTTTAATCGAGAGAACGAGCAAGGAAGTTTAATTCCGAAAATGACAGTAACCGAAATTTTGAGGATAATTGGGCATAACCTGTATTACGATTTCAGAACTGTAGTCTAACAAACAAGCTAACTAACTAAGCCATTAACTCCACGGACCAGACTCCTTGAGAAGGCAATGGTTGCAGACGTAGTCAAGAATTTCCCCCCCATTTAGTGAAATCCGAAAGTGTGTTGCCAAGCCCACCGCAGTCGGGGCTCGTTACTGATCTTGTTTTGAATACTATCCAATTCACCCGAGTCCCGTAAACCCTGAAATGTAGTAAGAGTATGTTTTGCTTCAAGAGCATAATGCAGAAAATAACCGAATGCTCTATAAAATGGCGAAAACTCAGAACTCCATGGAACTGAGTATATCTCTCTGACAAAGCTACGAATTTCTCACATTGGCGGAACTGTACAGGTTACAATATTCGGCGAGAAAGGGTGACGTATGATCGATGATTAATTACTGCTAATAGAACAAGAATTTTAAATTCAGTCACTTAGAATTTGGTAGAAAGTCAATTCTGTTGTCCTTATCGGAACTAACTATCTTGGCCGTGCTATAACTCAAGCGGTTAGTCGCTGGCTTTTTACCGCGGCGGCTCGGGTTCGATCCCGGGTCTGGTCAAGTGGGATTTGTGGTGGACAAAGTGGCGCTGGGGCAGGTTTTCTCCGAGTACTTCGGTTTCCCCTGCCAATCTTCATTCCACCAAATTCTCCATCATAATCTCCCGGGGCAGGCTACAATAGGCAAATCAGTGGCCGCCGTGCCGAGTGGACCCAGTAGGACTCCACCCCCCATTAAGCGAATAAAAAAAAACTATCTTCATGGGGCTGAGCCTTTCTTGAGAAACCGCCAGTTGTGCAGCTATTCAAGAACTTCCCAGAATTTTATGGTATCCGAAGGTTCATTACCGTGTTCACAAGAGCCCTCCGCTGGTATCTATCATGAGCCTGATTGATCCAATCCGTAACGGATTTAGGTACATAGAAAGAAACATCATCTGTTGTCGCACTGATAATTCGTCTCATTCCGGACGAAATTTCGTTCGCTTACAGACTGTTTAACGACACCACATTAAATATGCCATACTTATTATGGAAGCGTCAAATAATCTTTATATCTGCCGAAATTTGAACAGGAAAACAAACAAGGAAGCACACGAACATAATAGTTCTTGAAAAAATTGTCGCTTTCTCAGCTACGAAAACAATTATTGTTCGCAAGAGCCGGCCAATGGACCTTATCCTGAAGCATATGAATCCAGTTCACAACCTTACACGCCGTTCCCTTAAGGTCCATGTTAGTATTCTGCTATTCACGCTTTGCTCTTCTAAGTGGGCTGTGCTCTTCATGTTTTCCGATTAAATTTCTTCGTGTATTTATTTTCACTCCCATAAGATTGCTAGATATCTCGTCCATCTCATCCTTTTTGAGTTTATAGCTTCAATAAATTTTCATAGAGCTTACAAATTGTGAAGATTCTCATTATGAATCTTTATTCGTCCTCCCATTAGGCCAAATTCACTTCTGAGGTCCAAATATTCTCAACATCCTGTTCTCGAAAGCCCTCAATCTGCGTTCTTCCCCTTAGTTTCACATATAAAGCAACTACTATTGCCCCTACTCTTGCTGCTGCTGCTACTACGACCACTAGTCACTTAACAACGATTTTCCCCTTCTGCAGCAGCGCTAATTTCGACTTATTTCATGTTAAAACATGCCAAAACATATTTGCCGAATGCTACAGGGTTTGGTTGCCGAGAATTCAGCAATAGGTCTCTCCTCCCCCTCCATTCGAGACACATAGCCGATTATTCGAAATGAACATTGACTTGCAATAAAAGCGTCCGTCATAAAAGTTACCAATCATATTCTGTGTTACGTCCATTCATGTTTCAGAGTTTCCAAGAAACTAAACGACGCGTGCGTCATTTCAGCCAATACACGCATTTCGCTGTTCTAATCGATAACAGTATAACAAAATGGCGAATCATTACGCTGCGTTGTTCGTGAAAATGTTTCCGCCATCACAAATTAGGCCTGCAGGTTGTATCGTCGCTTATTACACAGCATTTCTGAAAACTTGTCGGTTTACATATCATTATTTTAAACTATGACTTCCGATTTGCTTAAAGCCATGAAAACAATGCAAAAATTACAGAACGTCACTCTTCGGGCGCCCATTCAGGGGCATTAGTGCCGAATCTTCTCGTCGTGATCGACTAACTTCATGGAGCTGAGCCGTTCTTAAGAAGCCAACAATTATGCAGCTACTTAAGAACTTACCAGGATTTTATGGAACCCGAAGGTTCATTATTGTGTTCACAAGAGGTCTCTACTGGTCCCTATCCTGAGCCAGATCGATCCAGCCCATACCATTCCATCCTATCTCTCGAAGATCCATTTTAATATTATCCACTCATTACGTCTTGGTCTTCCTATTGGTCTCTTTCCTTCTGGCTTTCCCACAAATATCCTATATGCATTTCTCGTCTCCCCCATTCATGCTACATGCCATACCCACCTCATCCTCCTTGACTTGATCATGCTAATTATACTTGGGGAAGAGTACAAGTTATGGAGCTCCTCATTATGGTGACCAACTGCTCTGAGGTTTTGTGTGTGCGATTCCGGTATGATGCATGGGGTTCAACTAAATAGTGAAACATTAGGTTGCTACCTCATAAAACCATATTGAATCTCCATTACACGGACCATCCTGGTAATACTTCTGAGAGAAATGTTCGCTCTTTGTTCGGGCAATCATGCGAAAGTTATAAATGAAATGTAGGAGAAATAAGCAGTTTCTATAAGGCTGAAGCAGTTCATGCATATAGAGCGTAGTGGCTTTTATGCTCCAAAGGGTTAAAGCAGGTTACAGCAATTTACTAAAACTGCATAATGAGGAGCTTCATAACTTGTATTTTCCTCCAAGCATAATTAGAATGATCAAGTCAAGGAGGATGATGTGGGCAGGTCATTTAGCACGAATGGGGGAGACGAAGCGTATAGGATATTGGTGGGAAAGCCGGAAGGAAAGAGACCACAGGGAAGACCAAGGCGTAGGTGGGTGGACAATATTAGAATGGATCTTAGAGCGATAGGATTGGGTGGTATGGATTGCATGGATCTGGCTCAGGACAGGGACCAGTGGAGGGCTGTTGTGAACACGGTAATGAACCTTCGGGTTCCATAAAATACTGGGAAATTCTTGAGTAGCTGCAGAATTTGCGGCTCCTCCAGAAGGGCTCAGCTCCATGAGTGAGTAAGTAAGTACAACAATTTACTGCCGCTTTTTCCAGTACATCCTCACACTTCGACTATACCACAGTAGTCACTGTAACTGATACGTTGCCTTTGAATAACCTACGACATGCTTGGAAGTCGCTGGGAAACACCGAGCTCTACTTGTGCTCTCGGCAACACCACAGAACGATTGTGGACCAGAAGCAATAATCCTTGTCGATATTTTCGTCTTAACGTAACCAGTTCAGACGACCTTCAACAGAATCGGCCTTGATGATATTGTGACATGACGCCTGAAGTCAGGAATAGTGGAGCCAGAGGAGCTATGCTAGGCAACGGCTCGGTAAACAAGTTTCGTGGCAATGGATACACAAGCAACAGTAGAGCAATTGTTAGGAACGATGTTTTATATTCGGTGATTTGAAAGTGATTATAAGGAAGAATTCAGTTAAGAATCGACAGTCGAGTTTCAGGGTTCCAAATGAGCAGTCAGTCGAGAGCTGGGCTCTGCAAGGGAGGCTGAGAAGATTGCGCTACGGGTTCAGGTGTAGGTGTTACCAGCGGGCAACGGCATGACCACGGAAGCTGAAGAATCTCTACTGTGTTAAATCCGTTGCCAGGAAACCGCTAAGGGAGACTGTAATAGACTGAGGACACTAGTCTGTGTGTGTCAGTGATCTGTAAATTGTAATTCAGAATGGTGTATACAAGCGGCCAATAAATCCAATTCATCCGATCGGTATCCCGTCTATAGTCACGCACACATCTAAATAGGTGACAGTATGCAGTATATTTCGAACGCTGCTCCGTATGTGCTGTCTTAGCGCAAAGAGAACTTGTATGGCTCGGCTCACATCGGTTCGGTTCGGTTCGGCTAGGCTAGGCTCGGTTCGGCTCGGCTGGGCTCGGCTAGTCTCGTCTCGTCTCGTCTCGTCTCGTCTGCTGCATCATGACCGACTCAGTGAAAGTCAGCTGTGCAGATGTCGATAATGTGTTTCCTTCCCAGCACCAATCTGTGGCCACAACAGGCATTATTTCAGGGACTCTGATTTTCCGGGACAAAATCATCTGTGCCCTTGAGTTTGTTGGAGAATTAAGATTTCGGATGAATCTGCGTCCCTGATGATCTACACTCCGATGGGGGCAGCAGATTTCTCTGAAACGTCGCTATCTGTCTAATTAATTATACTTCAACGCATACCAGAAGACAGTTATCTTAAAATGACACGATCACCTTCGTCATAAACCTCCTTTAGCCCCTGACTGTCCAACTTCAACAGAAAAAGGAACCCCTCTATAAGGCCGAGTGGCCACAACAGCAAAAGCACTGAGACACAGCGAGAAGCATGCTTCATGTGACGTACCATCCTGCACAAAGTTCTATAATGATCCTGGCTAAGAACGCGTACATGCTGACATATCTGAAAAACTCATTTGGTCTTAAGTTCGTGGAAGGCCGCGCCATAGTTCAAGCGGTTAGTCGCTGGCTTCCCACCGCGGCGGCCCGGGTTCGATTCCGGGTCTTGTCAAGTGGGATTTGTGGTGGACAGAGTGGCGCTTGGGCGGGTTTTCTCCGAATACTTCGGTTTCCCCTGCCAATCTTCATTCCGCCAAATTCTCCATCGTCATAATCACCCGGGGCAGGTACAATAGGCCAATCAGTGGCTGCCGTGCCAAGTGGACCCAGTTGAACTCCGCCCCCCACTAAGCGAAAAGTGTTCGAATGTATCCAGAGTTTCGGACATTTTGGTAAATATTAATACGAGGCAGAACACCCGAGTATCAAGTTGAATGAAAATCCATTTATCGATTTTCGATTAAATGAGAAGAGAGAGACGGATAGACAAACATGGCGAAGCTGATATATGCATTGTTGCAAACTTTCGTTACGAACGGACGAGAAATTTTGCCACTGTCAGCCGATAGAGCCCGGTCGTCCAGCCTGTAATCTGAGAGATAACAATTTCGAGACCTCGGGCTTTAGCTGACCACGTTGAGCTCGGTGATAGGGGAGAGAGGTGTTTGCTGCTGTAAATAGCAGCGTACAGTATATTGATTGCTGCAAGACAGTAGTAGGAAGTTGTTTCTCATTTCCGTTTAGAGACAGTGATGGATGATCCGCACTAGATTTAGAAACAGAACGTAGAGATATCTGACGGTAGACAAACACACGGAAAGATGATTTTTAGCCTACTTTCCTTATTTTGAAGAAAAACAGAAGTAGGCCTATGGGATCATCTTGCTGCCTCTGTGTCTGTATGTCATTCCCCAAGCAATATTTGAACGCCTGAACCGATCTACATGAAACTTGGTATGTATTTCTTGACATCTATGCCTGTGTGAAGGGTTGTAATGCATAAATTCTTCCCATCAGTAATACCAACATTGCAGCCTCTCGGACTGTTGAGACCAGACCTTAGGATTAATAAAAGGCTAATCCAAAGGGGAAGCACAATAGATCATTGAAGGTCGCAGTGCGGGGCAGGTTTTTATGGCCCACTCCTTACATACATACATACTATTCCTTGAACGCCTCTACCAATCTTCATGAAGCTTAGTATGTATATGAAACCATCTCGACAGCGCATTACCTAAATCCCTCCTGTAAGTAATACCAACATTGCAGCCTCTCGAATTGTTGAGACAAGACCTTAATATTCCTTGAACGCCTCTATTCTTCAGGAAAACTGGTATGTATATCGTGCCACCTGAGGTCATATGAACGGCTTATTTCATAAATCCATCTCGTCAGCAATACCAACTCTGCAGCCTCTCAATTTCTGTGTGTGTATACAAAATATTTTTCCCTCGTTACCGATACGTATTGGAGTTTCCACTTCTCGCATCAAATGCTCAAACTGTAATTAAAAGAAAACGTGCGATTAGTTCTTCTCAGAACTTATTGCAACTTTAAGAATCAGCCTAAAATTTCTGTGCGATCATAACTAGTCTGAAGGACAGTGTGGAAGTGACAGAACTGTGCAGGCGGTTTAGATTTTTAAGTTTCTCAGGTTAGTGAGACTGAGTCCACTTGATACAGCGGCCACTAACTGGCCTATTGTACCAGCCCCGGTGGATAGATGATGAGTGTGGAGCAGTCTATGGAATGAGAATTGGCAGGGGAAACCGAGGTACTCGCAGAGAACCTTCCTCAGTGCCATTTCGTCCACCACAAAATCCACATGACATGACCTGGGCTCGAACCCGGGCCGCCGCAATGGGAAGTCTGAAGCTAACTGCCTGAGCTATGACACGGCCTGTCTCAGTGTGTAACTCATTAAATAATTTTAAATATATTGCGTTTGTCAAGGTGCCCAGAACGTGACTTGTTTTTTGACATCGTACCCAAAGGAAGCCTTCATAAGGAAGGAGAGGAAGACATTCCAGTGAAATAACATAACAAAAGTANTGAAAGCAGTAATGAACCTTCAGGAAGAAGAAAGCAGTCTTCTGGGATTTGGCGCCGTGTATATGTGGTGTTAACCGACGTTTCGGAGGAACGTATCGCCTCCATCTTCAGGGTAGAAGAAAAAATATAAGAAATCTGCAAGCGAAGAGACCGTGAGAACCGGTAAAAGCAGACAGTCTCTTCGCTTGCAGATTTCTTATATTTTTTCTTCTACCCTGAAGATGGAGGCGATACGTTCCTCCGAAACGTCGGTTAACACCACATATACACGGCGCCAAATCCCAGAAGACTGCTTTCTTCTTACTGAAGGTTCATTACTGCTTTCACAAGATACCGCCACTGGTCCCTATCTGAGGCCAGATGAATCCATTTCACAACTCCACATTCCATTTATTGTAATTTGAGAAGAAATTTATTATTATCCTCCCATTTACGTCTACGTCTTTCAGTATGTCCCTTTCCCTTTTGTATCCGACTGACATTTTATGAATAGATATATATTTAATTTCTTGGCATGCATGCTACATACCTCACACATCTCACCCTTCTTGATTTGTCAATCATAATATTGTCACGTGTAGCGATGAGTTATAAGGCGGGTTTTCGATTAGATGATTGGATTGATTGCACGTTATACATTCATAACTCGCAACAACAGGCAAGACAGCGCTACCGCTCTTCTGCACACATTCCAGTTCACCGTTACGCACTCACTAGGGTTCTCAGTCTTCATTAGTCGTATCCTGGCAACGGATTTATCACAGTCTCACTCTCACTTCAAATCACAGATTAAGTTTACTTTTCACAGTCTAAATCCTTTCTTGTCATTTCTTTTCAAGCACCTTAGACATCCATATCCCTAACTCGACCCATTTCTTGACAACAACTGATTCGAATTCTGCTTCAGCTGAACTCTCTCAACTCTTGACAGATAACTACTCCATTGGAACTGCCCGTTATATAGCCTCGGGGCGGACCCCAGTGAAAACACCGCCTTCTATTGTCCTGTGTTGTTTTACGCATGTTTACCATTCCGTTACCTATTAATAGACGCCCTATAGTTGGGCTCTTTGGTTCCCGCGGAAATGTGTTTACCGAGTCGTTGCTTAGCAATGGGTATACACGTCAAAGTAGTAGTAGTAGATGAAAGATATAAATTATATACGTCATTAAGCATTTTTTTTTAATTTTTCCTGTTACCTAATCTATAGTATGCGAAAATAGCAGAGTGATTTAAAATCATTTCCGGCTTGCAAGGTACTCTGTTCCGAAAAATGATATGAGATTAGGCACGCAGGTAGAACATCAATTCGCTAATGGAGTTCTGACCCCCGCTCGGTCTCAGGTCAACTAAAACGTAATCAAGCGATGGGAAAGGGGGAGAGCGCGGGCAGGAAAACACTTTTTAAGTAAATATTTTATGAAAGCCACAGTCTCATTTAATTAATGGAATTTTAACGAGAATATGAGGTCACAACTTATCATCTCTCATGTGGCGACAGAATGGGGCAGCTGAAACCATACGCAACTCTCCTCTGTCTTTCACTTGCTCTTTCTTTCTTCCTTTCTTTCTTTTACGGGTCCCTAAAACACAGCACAATAAACGTGTTTACGTGTTTATGTGTGTCGGAGGAATTATAAACCCGCACAGGAACAATTAATATTTCATAAGACCGTGCCAAAAAAAACACAGTTTGCCAATGCGTATTGTGCAAGCGAGTCTTTAGAAATGAAGAATGCCGTCTTCTGGGATGTGGCGCCGTGTAGATCTTGTGTGATCTGCCGTTTCGGAGAAACTTATCGCCTCCATCTGCAGGGTAGAAAAATCCGCGAGCGAGGAACCAGCATGAGCAGATAACTGCAGATGGAGGCAATATGATTCTCCGAAACGTCGGATCACTCAAGATCTACACGGCGCCACATCCCAGAAGACGGCATTCTTCATAGTCACCGCTGTGAAAACCTCAAATCCGACACATGTCTTTGCAAATTTCTGAAAACAGCGGCATTCGGCTGAGCTTTTTGAAGTGAACAGCCAGATTTGAAGCTGCATTTTGTAAACGGAGGGAATTTGTGTCTTACTGTCATTTCCTTATTAAAGCAAACATTTCCCGAAAAATCATCATTCGGCTTAAATGTGTAATGAAGACGCAGTGCATTTTTCATGAGGTAAAAAGTAAAGTAAAGCTATCCCTGTACCAGGCCGTGAAGGCCCATAGGGTTGTGAGACGTTGAGGGTCCCACATTATCTAGACAAGCGGCTCAAAGATGGCCGTAAGGTTGTCAGCCTTACACACCGGCCGCGCTTTACTCCCCAGGGAATTTATTTAATTAATTCCTGTTAATCATTTCTGTCAGAGGCTGAGTAAACCCCAGGGCTGGAAGGATTAGGTCAACTGAAAAAAATCCAATGACCTCATCGGACTTGAACCCCCGACCTTCCGGCTTGTAGCATAGCCCCTCAACGAACTACGCTACCGCGTGCCCCTCTTTTTTCATGAGGTAGGAGCTAAATATTTAAATATTGCTTAGATAAATTTCGGGTTTCAAACCGTTAATCGCCATCTAACCAAAATCGAGACGGATTGGGTCGCATGCATGTTCCATGCTCCAGATTTCAAATATTTGTCCGAAGACATGCTCTCCTGTGAGAGGATTTCGTGGTTTTCTCAGTTCCTCCACAAAAATTCAGGGATAATATCTCGAATTGCGACACGATCGCTTGTTTCCTTATTCTCTCAGACTCAGTTATTTGCGCATATTCCTACTATTTCTTGGCGGGGGGGGGCGTGGAGTTTACTGCTCTGGCTCAGGATAGGATCCACTGACGGGCTTCCTGGACAAGGTACTGAACCTTTGAATTCCGTAAAACTGGGCAACTTGTCGGCTAATTGAGCAATTAATGAGGGCTCTGCTCTATGGAAATATATACTATTTATAAGCTCTATCCGGAAACTGTACATTTAATTAAACACAAGGAACCTCATGGCATAGCAGTTCATGATTACTAACTTGTTGAATTTATTTTAGTTCAGTAATCTTTGCATCTGGCATGTACTGTCTTCGCTCGCTTTGAAACCGGGCTCGTGGGTTCGAATCCCACCCAGGGCATGGATATTTGTGTGCGTTTTTCTGTGTTTGTATACAGGTAGAGAGGCCTTCCGACGAGCTGATCACCCGCCCAAGGAGTCCTACCGAATGTGTAAGATCTAGAAAAACCGAAGTGAACGGAGAAGTTCATGGAGGTAGGCCTAGGTCCACTGGGGCTGTAGTGCCAAGGGAAAAAAAAATATCTTCGCATCTGCGTCAAGTCTCAACAATAATTCCCTCCTTCTACCTCGGTTTCTAAACCTGTTCCTTGTTTTCGGAAAATCTATCCAAGATTCTGACTCGTATTTCTTCACTCCCATTCGTAATACAAGCCCCACAATTCCGATTTTTTATTAAAATGTAAAGCTATCCGTGTAACAGTCCGTGGAGGCTCATAGGGTTGTGGGAGGTTGAGGCTCCCACATTTTCTAGACAGTCGGCTCTCACAGACGGCGATAAAATTGTCAGACTTACGTGCCGGTCACCCTTTACTCCCCCCCAGGAAGATTCCTGGTACTCATTTCTGTTAGAGGCTGAGTCGACCCCAGGGCCATAGTGCAGCTGGAAGGATTAGGTCAATTGAAAAAATCCACCTGATCTGGACTGGAACCCGCGATCTTCCAGCTTGTAGCATAGTGCCTCAACCAACTACGCTACCGCGTGCCCCCGATGCTTTATTCTAATATCCTAATAATACCAGGCTCGGAGCATAGTTTCTTAGCTGTTTGTTACGTAATTTTCTCTTTTTCATGATTAGCACATCCGGTTATCTATATATATATATATATTGTATATATTTTATTCCCTCAGATTGCGATATAACATTTTTGCACTAAACAATTAAGTAACCATAATGAGAAGATCCTTTCTTGAGAAACTTTCAGTCGCTCAGCTACTTAAGCAATTCCACCCTTTCAAAACAACAGATTTTTCTTTTCCATGTTCACAAGATCCCGCCACTAGACCCAGTTTGCAGAGAAATTAATTAATTTCACATCCTTATATTATATTTCTTTAAAATCCATCTAATTTTTTTTTTTAAATTCGCTTAGTGGGGTTGGAGTTCAACTGGGTCCACTCGGCACGGCGGCCGCTGGTTGGCCTATTGTACCTGCCCCGGGGTGATTATGATGATGGAAAATTTTGTGGAATGAATATTGGCAGGGGAAACCGAAGTACTTGGAGAAAAACCTCCCCAGCGCCACTTTGTCCACCACAAATCCCACTTGACCAGACTCGGGATCGAACCCGGGCCCCCTCGGTGGGAAGCCAGCGACTAACCGCTTGAGCTATGGCGCAGCCTCGATATATTCTTATTTCTATCAAGAAGGCGTTTTCTTATGATTTTTTTTTTGTTTTATGTACATTTTTAAAGGAATAGAATTATTTTCAGGGATTTAATATTTATGTGTTCATATCGATTGTAGTACGGTGTTTTTTTTAGGGTTAATTAGATGGCACGTGAAACATGCAACGTCGCACGCGAACATTAGGCAGGCAGAGGAAACCGGACTAAAGTGAGCGGAAAAGCGTCTACGTCCCGCGCATTAGGGAGAGTGCATCATCTCGTTAAGTTAATAAAACGCGACGCTGCTTGCATGCGATCCTGCTGACAGTGGCGTCTCTTTTTCAGACGATAGGACCTGCATATGACCAGCTCCGACTGCATGTGAACCTACCGGCAGTGGCGTCGCCATTTTGGATAGGAGGAATTGCACATAAAAAAAAAGTAGGTTCACTTCCAGCTGCTTGCGATCCTACTGCCTCTGGCGATGTTTTATTGGACTAAAATGTTGCCCATAAGAATAAAATGTACGTTCAGCTACAAATTTATTTTGTAACAATTTGCGTCTACTTATATATTACATTATTAATATATTTACAGATTTTGTTTCTTGTTCATTATTGCCTTTTCCTTCCGTTAATTCTGCACTGTATTAGCCAAACAGGCTTTCATTCGGAAGGTATTAGGTTATTATTTGTCGGTGCACCTCTTGTTCTGAGTGTGATTTTTCGTAATTTTCCAGTTCCGATGATGACTTTTCCGCCTACATTTCACTTCCCCCGTATCTAGTAAAGTACAATTAGACCGCGCCATAGCTCAAGCGGTTAGTCGCTGGCTTCCCACCGCGGTAGCCCGGGTTCGATCCCGGATCTGATCAAGTGGGATTTGTGGTGGACAAAGTGACGTTGGTGCAGGTTTTCTCCAAGTACTTCGGTTTCCCCTGCCAATCTTCATTCCACCAATTGCTCCACAATCACCCTCACCTATCATCTGGGGCTGGTACAATAGGCCAGAAGTGGCTGCAGTACAAGGGACTTAGTCCTACCCCACTAGAAATAATACAATAGTACAACTGTTTGTAATGCTGCAATCTCAGGTACAGCCATACTCGGGCGCTGTGTTAAGCTGCAAATTTCTTGCGCATGTCATAATCGTCCAGACTCTGATCTGGAGTAGAACGGAAATCCTGTCATGTTGGTACCCCGACTTAACGCTCCAGTTTTTCCTCAGTATGGTCTCAGACGATATTACTGCCGAATTTAAAAGTGATTGCCAAATAATGAATTCGGAGTAATGTGACACGAAGCAGTCGCTGCCCGATTTCACGGCGTCATGGTGCATGTTTTTTAGAGTCCGAAGTGTGCCACAAAGTACCTCAATCAGTATGACCCGTCTTCGGGCCGAGATTTGAACCCGAGATCATCCGAATATGAAGCATAGGCATTATCCAGTCGACGGCTACTTCTTGTCAAATACAGTTGTACCCTGTAAAGCGTATTGTTCGTAAATTTGTTGTAAACTTGTTCCCTATAATACTGTGACATGTTGCGCAACGAAGGACCCCTACCTCCCCAGCGGCACGTGGCGGAACGGAACGGAAGACTTAGTGAGTGCTGTAGCACAGTTACACTGGTGTCAGAAGTGGGATTTGGACTTACACACGTGACCAACGAGATTCGAACGCAACACACGTTACACTGCTCCCTCCTTAAGGCTGTTCGTCCCGAATAGCCTAACGGTGTATCCCCGTTCCTTTTCTTTGGAGGCTGTTCTTGCAGCATCTCCTGTTTCGGCTACTTCTCGCAGCGACTATCATCCGGCTGTCACAATACTAATTTTTAGAACACCGGCGGCGGTGTGCTGAATGTTGTTCTGAATACATGTCAGATCATCAAAAATTATTTCTAAGATCCGTTCGAACTCTAAAGCACAGTGGTTATTAAATCCACTACTGTTTAATATTAAACATTTCCGAATTTCGTCCATAGGGTGCATTTGCGTATTTTGCAAACGGAGGAACATATCTTCCGGGATTGTAAACTGTACGAGGACCAACTGGAAACAAAGATGGGCATTTTGTCTCAGAACAGCAGAAAAGAATGCCCCACACTCAGTTATAGAGCTCTTAAGACTAGAAGAAAAATATTTGTGCAAGGCGTCTGTTATTTCATGAACAAAATTCCTAAATTTATTTAAATAAGAAATATATGTACAAAATATTAATAGTATATTCTTAGAATTAAGAGATATATTCAAAATCGCGAGGTGAACTCTATTATAGAATAAGATGTTTATAAGAATGTGTTACAGAGGGCAGGATGGGCATTTCCTACGCCATTTTTGTATTTACGCTATTTCTCTCAAAATAAAAAGCCGCAATAAATGGCATTTAATCTGTAGATATTATTAACCGGTTTAATTTTTGTAACGGTAAAGAATTGTGTTTTATGTGCTATAGACACTGAATATTCATATATTCGTTACATTAACATCAGGTAAAAAGCTTAATATTAATATTTCTGTATTATTAAAGGAATCATGTAACACGGTTTTGTTAACTATCATATAGTAATTAACCGTTAGGTACCAATGGACTGATATTTTGTTAATTAATTGATCAATAAATAAGGTATATGTGTCACGCCGTATTTTTCTTTCCTTCTTATTGCGGAAGGAAACGTGGTTTTAACACGGAAAAAATTGAATACGAGGAATTAATTTTAGGAATGAACTGACCTCAGGCAACTGTTATTAAAGGTACGCACGTAATGCTTCATGTTTTGAAGATATATTATGCATAATTTAGAACGTACTGGATCTAATTATAATGGATACGAAAAATTTAAAGGTACTTTCTTGCTTCATCTGTGAAATGTTTTCCTCAAGTATCTGTTTATAATCTGTGGAAATAATTTATAGTTGGATTCCGTAAGATAGTTATACTGAAACTCATGTGATTTTTAAAATGATTTGTATACTACGTAATGTAGAATTGAATTAAAGTTTCTAACTTCCAAGAAAACCGCAGTTACGGACGGAGGATCGAACAGATAGTTTTGAAGGTTAAGCGGGGAACAATAAACGTGACGTTTCAAAATGAAGCTTATTCCTACTAGTTCTGCAATTAATGTACAGACTGTGATATAAATTGCACTAATGCCACATGAGACAATGAATCTCTCTGTAAGACATCGCTTATGAGAGTACAGAAGTACACATAGTGTACACAGAAGTACACTATGTGAGCAACATGTGCAGAGTCTAAATATTAAAACTTGTCAAATACATTGTCACATTTTTATAGATGTATGACTATAGACGGTGTTTTGGATGGTTGGTTTTATTAACAGCTTACAGGCCGTACTACAAACAACTGTATAACATTATCGCTATTTCCATACTTTAGAGTTCACTGTTAGACACACTAGTATCCTTAATGTATTATAGCCTTCACTATACGTTTCCTGGCAATGGATTCTAACACAGGAAATATAACAGTCCCACTGAATTACAGCACACTGAAGTCTTCTCTTCATAGCCCGAATGCCAACTGAACTCATAGCGCAGTCTCCTCAGCATCGCTTGAAGAGCTCAACTCTCGACTAACTGCACACTTGGAACTCCAGAACTCTACTGCCGATTAACAGCTGAACTCTTCTTTATAACTAATTTACACGGACCGAGTAGAAAATATCTCTATTGCTTGCGTGTCCTTTGCCGCGGAACTTGTATACCGAACCGTTGCCTAGCAATGGACTTCTGCTCCGAATCCATTATCCTGTCTTCAGGCATCATGTCACAATATATTTGAACGATCTGCCTACATATAACTCGAGAATAAGAAGTGTCTTTGAGTTATACAGCTGTAAATTGACTCACCATTATACGTATGTGTATCTCTTGGCCCATTCAGGAACTTGCCGAGAGTTTCCGTTCTCGTATTACATGAATTACGAACGACAAGGCCACTTCCCTTCTAGTTCCTAGTGCTAGATCATTGCCCCATAATTTCTAGCTCAAGTGTATCTGAAATTAATTCAGAACAACGAAAGACAGACGCACCGTCCTCAGACTTTTTTGTTACGAGGATGCAATTGGATTAAACCCGAACCGCCACTGAACAGGTGTAAAGTCGCTTTTACCGCATTACTGAAGATACTCTTCGGATTGCTGCGCCATCGTAATTGATAACTGGCACACATGCAAACCTTTGTGGTGCACCCCATCTTTTCGCCCCCTACCGGATGTTAGCAAAAAGAACGATAATGTAGCTTTTACACGTGGGGGGACGGACGGACAAGCAGATGAGCAGACACACGCGATTCTGCCTAATCCAATATATAAACAGCTACTCATTTCCGATTACAGACCTCATGAGTTATCATCATTAACACCTTAACACATTGTTTAGTTCATAAAACGTTGCCAACATAACAGAAAATCCACTATATCCTGGTTAGGTTACACAATATTTTTATACTTTGATACACTTACTGAGTTTCTGGACTTTACCAGTCGTCATATTTTTTATTTAAACACAACGTTTCGGAGACTGGATTATGTCTCCTTCAGATAAAAGCCTAACAATTTAGGCATATTATAAGAAAATAAGACGGTTGCAAGTCTTAGCCAGCTGAATCTTGACACATTCAAATTTCAATCAAAGAAATTCCACAATAAGAAGCATTGCTTCTCGACAGTTTTTTGGCGAAACATCTTTCATCTGACATGAGAAGAAATTTTTAAACTCTTTAATTTTATTCAGATATGTATTATTATTTAAACTAGATAAAATATAAATTTACATGAATTTTATTTTACGGAAATATAGTTTTAACGAACCGTATAAATTTCGTCACGGTAGAAAATTTAATAAATTTAAACGAACACAATGATACCGAACATAGCGGCCATCTTGTTCCGTAGAGAGGAGGGTCCGAAGTCCCTCCAGACAAATGCAGGCTTAGTACGAGTATCTCAAGATTAAGCAACGATATTTCCCACATTATTATCCAGGTCAGTGTTTACTGAACATCATACCGTTTAACGATTTAGTTCGAATTACTGAGAACATCGTGAAGTAAACTGCAAATGAATGGATAAACACTAAAAGAATGAATAAAGTAAAGTTGTCCTTTGCCTGATTAAGCAGCACGCCATGAAACATACATCTGAATGGAGTTGTAGCTCCTCACGCAATGCTCTAGCTAGATGGAGATGTATGTCGGGTTCACGCCTCGGCCGCCTTACTCCAAAGAAACAACTTGGTGCCTATTGTGTAGGGGGCATGCGGTAACGTAGTTGCTTGAGACACTATGCTATCAAACGGATCGATTCCCGATGAGGTCATTTGGTTTTCTCCAATTTATCTAATCTTTCCAGCCTCACTATAGCCCTAAGGGTGACTCAGCCTCTTACAGAAATGAGTACCAGGAATCTTCCTGGGCGTAAAGGGCTTCCGGCGCGTAAAGTTGACCTCACCGCCATCTGTGGGCCGAATGTCTAGAAAATGCGGGAGCCTCGACGGCTTGTTACAGGGATAGTTTTTTGTTTTTGTTTTTTTCCAATTTGTCTAATCCTTCCAGCCTCACTATAGCCCTGGGGTTGACTCAGCTTCTTACACAAATGAGTACCAGGAATCTTCCTGGGCGTAAAGGGCTTCCGGCGCGTAAAGTTGACCTCACCGCCATCTGTGGGCCGAATGTCTAGAAAATGCGGGAGCCTCGACGGCTTGTTACAGGGATAGTTTTACCCGTTTTTACCTTTCATCCATTGGGTAGGATCTTGTGGAACGGACTCATTAACGGAAGCTGAAATCTCTGCAAATATTGAGAATCGCATGCAATTTCCTGGAGCCGAAGCAGTAGCCTGTGGAATATATTTATTGAGCCGTATCGCTCCTGAATTAATGAATAGATAGAGGATGGGAAGGCTAAATGGGCATGAAAGTAAACTGAATTTTATGTAACGTTGAAAACGTGAGATAGTCGCGCTCATGCTTGTGGCTTGTCACTTGAGAGTTCACATCGATCTTCTGGTGCACCTTCATGTGAAGTGTCTGAAATACTGACAGCGTCAGTTACAAAATCGTGACAACGAACGCTGATTCAGGGACGGGGGCGTCGTCTTCGTCCACGGACGAGATTTTGAAGATGCCATTCGTGCATGACTGATATCTTCGCTACGTGATTCACCATCAGATCGTAAAATCTTAATTTCAGCCAAGTTATGCACAAAAGCATTATGTGCTTCTAGCTCACGGACTCTGATTCTATTTTTGCTCTTTCCATGTGCCGTTTGCCGTGTCTTCTTTCATTATTTTCTCTCGTTCCTAAACTTAGGAATCTTCCGGAAACTTCTATCTATCTATCTATCTCTCTATCTATCTATCTATCTCTCTATCTATCTATCTATCTCTCTATCTATCTATCTATCTCTCTATCTATCTATCTATCTCTCTATCTATCTATCTATCTCTCTATCTATCTATCTATCTCTCTATCTATCTATCTATCTCTCTATCTATCTATCTATCTCTCTATCTATCTATCTATCTCTCTATCTATCTATCTATCTCTCTATCTATCTATCTATCTCTCTATCTATCTATCTATCTCTCTATCTATCTATCTATCTCTCTATCTATCTATCTATCTATCTATCTATGTGTCTATCTGCCTGCCTGCCTATCTATCTATCTATCTATCTATCTATCTATCTATCTATCTATCTATCTATCTATCTACCTGCCTACCTATCCATCCATCTACCTACCTATCTCCTATCTACCTCTCTAATCTATGCATAGCTCTACAGCCCTCGTGGAACTTTGCTTCTTTCTCATTTTCTTAATCTGTACACAGTCGGTAGGACTCCTTGCACGGAGGAGCAGCCCGCCGCAAGGCCGCTCCCTACACACAGAACAACACAACTAGAATAAACACGCACAGACATCCATTCCTCGAGTGGGATTCGAACTCACGATCCCAGCGTTCGAGCGAACGAACACGTTTCTTGGTTAACAATCAACTAACAATCAACTAACTAACAATCAACAATCAACAATCAACAAGACCTTAAACGTTTCTTGGCTTAGGTCGCGCTGCCCCTGCTATCAGCTCCTGCTTCAGATGTCTGACCAAGGGTCTGTGCGTTCTTCCGTCCCTGCTCATTCGTTTATACAAGAATGCCAGCCGCGTCCAAGATTGATGGGCACTGCGAAGGTGGTGATTGTTGCAAGTGGCTTGCCCGTTATTACAAGCTTAACCACCTCTGGCTACCGCTTGTTTCTGCTCCCAGCAGCATCTCAAACTGACAAAATGATTGCATGGAATAATTTGTAGCTGTCTACTGGAAAGACATTGATGAATGAAATGCTTCTTCAAGAGTGCAGAATCACGTCTCTGACTATAGTCTGTTGTTTCTGGTTATGACAGATAGCCAAACAACAGCCAACTTACGAAGGCCGAGTGCGACCGGAAGCCTTTGTAGACATTCTTGCTTAGTGGAACGTGGATTTAGCCAGTTGAAACCTGAAATTAATCTAAATGATATTTTAAGGAATCAGATCCAACACAGCCGATCACAATGGCTGCTCGATCTAAGGCAAGAAGCGTCTTCTCTCGCTCGAGCTCTGGGATCGTTGGTTAGACCCCAACTTGAGACACGGATGTCTTTGTGCTTTATTCTATGTTTGTGTTGACCTGTATAGGTAGAGGCCTTGCGACGGGCTCATCCCCCGTCCAAGGACTCATTCCCACTGTGTCAAAGATCAAGAAACTAAAAAGCTGTCAAGGACCAACAAAGGTCTATAGAGCCATAGATATATAGAGAAATAATAGATAAATAGATAGGTAGATAGAGAGATAGCTAGATAAATAGATAGAGAAATAGATAGATAAATAGAGAGATAGTTAGATAGGTAGATAAATAGAGAGATAGATAGGTGGATAAATAGAGAGATTGATAAATAGATAGATAGGTACATAGATAAATAGATAGATAGATAGGTAGATAGATAAATAGAGAAATAGATAGATAGATAAATAGAGAGATAGATAGGTAGATAAATAGAGAGATAGATATATCCTGAATTATAGAGAACACACTGAGTTTATGTTACAAAGACGGAACAGATTAAAGTTGTTTAAGGAAACAATCTCTCTTCAATGTGAGGATCAAACGAATTATACAAATTCACTCTTTGTTGAATGCAGAGAATTTAAATGTCAAGCCGAGTGGATCATACAGTTACAAATGTGCTTTAAAGGATATGTTGGCCGCTCCATGGCTCAAGCGGTTAGTCGTTGGCTTCCCACCGCGGCGGCCCGGGTTCGATCCTGGGTCTGGTCAAGTGGGATTTGTGGTGGACAAAGTGGCGCTGGGGCAGATTTTCTCCGAGTACTTCGGTTTCCCCTGCCAATCTTCATTCCACCAATTGCTCCACAATCACCCTCACCTATCATCTGGGGCTGGCACAATAGGCCAGAAGTGGCCGCAGTACAAGGGACTTAGTCTCACCCCACTAGAAATAAAAAAAATAAAGGATATGCCCACCTCAAGGCCGCTATATACCTGCACGCAGAACAACACAAACACAGAATAAACGCACACAGATATTTATGCCCCAAGTAGGATTCGAACCCACGATCCCAGTGTTTTGGCGGTCGAAGACATTCCATGCCTTAGGCCGCGCGGCCACTCTGATAGGCCATTTCTTCCATCTCAAATCCATAATCTGCCGTTTGTTGCCCCTGTACACAGAAGTAACAAGCAACGCCAAATTAAAGCAAAATTAATAAGTAATATAAAACAGTCTTTAGGCCTTTAAAACACGGTGATACTACATAAAAAATATGTTTTAACATTAAAGAAACCCCATGCTGCCCGCATAGTGCGTATCATATTTCGAATGAGCCTCACAATAAACAGCAGTTATTCCATAA
Source organism: Cryptotermes secundus (assembly GCF_002891405.2). Lineage (NCBI taxonomy): Eukaryota > Metazoa > Arthropoda > Insecta > Blattodea > Kalotermitidae > Cryptotermes > Cryptotermes secundus. The sequence goes on along the minus strand of NW_019729899.1, from coordinate 576,831 downwards.
ACAGTATTAACTGGTTGATATTTGCAATGGAAGAACAGCGTGTTCTCTGTGAGGTAGGAACTGAATCTATAAATGTAGCAGGAGAAGGCTTTTGACTGTGTTTTGCGCCGTCATGTCACTGTGGTTTTTGCGTACTCTCGTAGGTGGCAGCACAATGCACGATACTGGTCAGTCTGAAGGGACATTGTGTCCATGGCTGGATGCAAATGTGGTGACGGGCTGCAAAAGGAGGAACATACTCATATCTTCTTAAATTGTAAACTGCGCGAGGAACAGAGAGCAAGAATGAGAGACATTTTGTCTAAGAACGTAAAAAAGAGTACCCAAAGTCAATTACAGAGCTCTTAAGGCTAGAGGAAAAAGGATTTATTCAATGCGTCTGTTACTTCATAAACAAAATTCCTAAATTTATTTAAAAAAGAAGTAAATATACAAAATATTAATAGTATATTCTAGGGGTTAAGCTAAGAAATATATTCAAATATCGCGGGGCGACCGCTATAATAGAATAAGATATCTATAAGAATATGCTACAGAGAGCCGGATGGGCCCTTTCTGGACCATTTTTGTATATACGTTTATTTTTCCAAAACAAAGAACAATCTGAGGGATAAAGATGTAACAAACTTCACAATTTTTGCGGAGAAATGAGGAATCGAGATAAAAATGCGAAAACAATAGAGAAAGAAGAAAATGGGGGGAAGGATAAAGACAACAAAGAAATAAATTCCTTTCGAATTTCAATGGCCTTTTCGCTAGTTTTTAAATGTCATTTAGATGAACTTCATACTGTAAAGCGTTAGCTATTGGTAGCAGGATATGTTTTCATCTTGATATACTAAACAAGTATTGTAGGGTACATAACTGGTTACGTGAAAGAGCAGAGGTCGATTCATGTTGCTGGGAGCTGTTACACTGGCTCTGGATTCGACCTTCACATATTGCAGTGAATGAAGTACCCTCACCAGGAGATCAGAGCACTTCCCCCGCGACATAAAGAAGCCCAGCTTTCTCTGAGGGCGCTCGAGAGACTACTAACCTGGCGATCATACTCAAATTGCAGATGTTATGCAGCGTTGTAAGGGATAAGTTCTACTTTGAGGGCGGTGTTAGGAGATATTACGGATTCGTTGTCGTGTCCTTCATAAGGTAATAGTCCGATCGCTAGAATATGCAGCTGCCCGAACTCATAGGAAGCTCACAGTGATGGTAACCACTACATGATTGTTACGAAAGATAGGGAGAGACTGTTGGTGATTAAAGCAGTGACGGGACGTTGTGATATGGGGAGTTTCGGCTTCAAAAACCTGGATGATATACACGATAAAGAACGGTAATAGAATTATATTGTCACGTCTAGGGTGGTACGCGTGACGAAATTTTGTGGGTAAACCGAACTCTGTGAGAATACTATACAGTATTTCCTTCCTAACTGAACCATAGGCTTTCTTGAAGTCTACGAATAGCTGATGTACTGTCTCATTGTACTCCCATTTTCTCTAGCATCTGAAGAATGCAAAAGATCTGATCAGAAGTTGATCTGTTACGACAGAGCTCCCACTGGCTTTCCCCGTACATTCGGGCACGTATGGACTTAACCTTCAGAGAAGGACGCAGGATAAAATCTTGTACGAAGTCGGTACCAGTGAAATTCCCCGGTAATTACTACAGATAGTTTTGTCGCCTTTCCAATCATCAGACAATCCTTCCCTACTCCAATTAGACTTAATGAGTTTGTGGACCTCAGACTGTAATGTTTCGCCTCCTGTTTGAATAGACTCAAATATATTGTCACGCATATATTGCTTCGTGGTTCCGGATTGGATGATTGAATTTATTAACACGTTTTACAATCTCTCTTAATTACAATCAATTACACTAACTCACAATCAATCTTCAGCCGAACCCTACTTCCTTGGTTGCCGAGGACTCGTCCCGTTCTCATTCTTGTTCTACGTCTGACTCCCCGCACTCCTTGTACTCCTTGTAGTCTTCTGTACTTCTCCGTACTCCTTTCTGTGCCTGCTAATAATTCCTCTAAATGGACCCCACGGAATATACCGTCTTCTGTTATAAAGAATGCGTGTTTATTGGTTCGTTACCTAACAATAGATGTCCTATTGTTGAGAGCGTAGCTCCTGAAATGTGTTTAGCGAGCCGTTGCCTACCAATGGTCATATGCGTCACGTTATTTTGAAATTTACGTCCTACTCGTACCATTATACACGGAAAGGAAGCGTCACCTTGGCGTTCTGGGAGCTGACTTGGATCTGCGTTGCACATCTTTTTAATTAAACGAATATGATGTAATATCTTGAGTTTGTTGTTATTATTTCTTTGTGTTTTTATATATTATGATATTGATGAAGGTAAGCGTAACCAGGGCGAATAACTTGTACTGCTGCCAGTGTTCAAGTCTTTTAGATTGACGCAATAATTTTAATTATTATTATTGTTGTCGGAAGTTGATATCACCTTGAAGGGAGCCCTTAAGTTCCTCACATGGCCGTGATCCAAGAAACTGTCCAATCTGTCACAGATCATGACCCACGCATTAATCTCGTCGGCCTTGAATACGCCAATTCATCTATCATATTACAATCGAAAGCAGCTTCGAGACTTCAGAACCACTTTCGACTTACAGCTTTCGCTACATTTCGTTGACATATACTTTTTATTAAACACCGTAGTTAATGTAACAAATAATTTTGTAATAAGAACGCGGTTTGTTTTTTTGTGAGTAAGGAATTAAGCTTGTAAACGTCATTTGGGTGAATTTCGGGACTGTGCAAAGTTAAAATATTAAAACTCCTCCGTAATGCAGCAAATAATTTGCTCGTCTTATTTTCTCTGCTGCTTAATCGTAGGAAAATTAATTCTTCATCAGTTTTCCTAGTCTCCAATCTACGTTCACCGGGAGAAGTGGGCATTGCCTGAGAAGCTCCAGAAATGAAAACTTTCTGTCAAAATTTTTCTAGTAAATTTCAATAAAAGTGATACTTCCCACAAGACCCCCTTCAGTATTCTCTTTTTTTTTCGGGTTCCAACGACAGGAGAGGACATTTCAGTGTGACTGGAAACAATATTATTATCCACTTTGAGCAAATGTGAGAAATGGAATATCAAGTAGCGGTCACCAGACCAGGTTTACATTGCTCTGTATACCGTGGCTTATATTTCAATGACGTAATAGACGGTGATATGAGCCGACTTAATCCGAAATAGTGTTCACGTTTGAAAAAGTATTTCGCAGATAGAACGACATCTCTTGACTGTTCATAACTAACACCATGAATGTGAGCCCTTTTGAGTTGGAACCAGGGACTCAGCGGTCACGAAATGTTTTGAGCATATCTTAAAGTGTGTAGATTATAACGTACAAGATTAAGCTAAGTTTCTTATTTTATCACTTTCGGAATAGCATTTCAGAGCATCCATATTATGTGGTTGTCAGTTTCTGAAGAGGCATCACCTTGCGACGGACAGTAGCCGTCAATATACTGAATAAGAAGTCGGAGACAGCCGAAAAGGGGCAATCTTCCAGCTATAGAATTGCGAGTATGGTTGAAAGCTCCTCGCCATATGAAGCCAACAAGGTACATTATACAGAAAGCAGGCTCTCGTAAATATGGCAATGTACGTACTGTTCCAAAAACATTGAGTGAAATCCTTGATTAGCTGAGCGACAGTTAGATTTTTGAGAGGAATTATTCTCCATGGGGTTAGTTACTCATTTAATAGTGGGCTTAGTTTTTCTTTGTACCAAATGCATGAGAAAATAAATTTACAAATTAATTATTTTTTTATTAATTTTTAAATTAATTATTGACTTTTCAGAGGATTTCTGGATCTTTGTTTTGACCTTAGTCCATTGTCGACTTCAGCAGTTGATATGATATTTTGAAGTTTTATAATCTTGAATCATCACTATCAGGACAGCCGAATAATTTAAGAATGACTTGGACGTGAATCAATGATGAAGAAGGAATCATTTTTAACAGAAGCTTCTAATGGAGAGAGCGCACGTGGCAGACCAAAACGTAGACGAAAAACGCGATTAAATAGCTTAAGGCTATTGGTCGTAATGATTTTTTAGTAGATTGAACAGACACCGGATTGGACCTAAGGGGGCACTTTATTGTGACGGTGATGAAATTGTAATCCACAAATTTAGTGAGTTTATTGCTGCCAATTGCAATCTATTTATCAGGCCCTCAAATGCAGTTTCATTACCAGCAGCGCCAAAGCAACGGTGTTCTATTGTGTCTGCATGTAGGTCAAGCGTGATTGCGTCACCAGGTGTGCGGGTGTGTGTGGCCGAGCCGTGTAGGGGTACTAAACGAGAGCAGTGCTTGCTGGAACTACATGTCAGCATATATTTCGAAAAACGGTGTGTCGAGAAAAAATTAAGCTCATAAATTATGTCTAACAGACTCACTCACTCACTCACTCACTCATGTAGCTGAGCTCTTCGAGAAGCCACCAATTGTGCAGCTACTCAAGAACTTCCCAGCATTTTAAGGAACCCGAAGGTTCATTACCATGTTCACAAGAGCCCTCCACTCGTCCCTATCCTGATCCAGATCAATCCAATCCATACCATCCCATCCTATCTCTCTAAGATCCATTTTAATATTGTCCACCCACCTACGCCTTGGTCTCTGTTTCCTTCTGGTTTTCCCACCAATATCCTATATGCATTCCTCGTTTCCATCACTCGTGCTACATGCCCTGCCCACCTCATCTTCCTTAACTTGATCATAAGTCTAATACATTTTTTACTGAAGTCGTAAGGTGTCTGAGATGATTAAACAGAAGGTAAGCAAAGTGTCAGAGTTATTAGGCCATATATGCTTTTGAAAACTTGTTTCTTTTTTCCCCCCCTTCCGCCTCACATATCTCTGAGAGGCAACAAAATGTCAGGCTCTCATGTCCACTCGATTTTCAACACATGTCATCAGTTGCACCTTTAGCCTAATTTTCTATCTGAAAGAAAAAAGTAAGCTCATGAAATCACCATGACCTCTGTGTCTGTGTATACTCGTATGTGTTTATCACTTAATTTTTAAAATGTTTAAATGTCTTTTACGAAATTTCGTATGAATATTATGTTATTGGAGTCCACTTTATACTCGTCGCAATTGGTAATTCCCTGCCACTGTTATTAACCACATGACAAGTGAAAGAGACGGGCCAGGAAGGAACGAAAGACAATTTTAGAAAAAGAATCAAATTTTATCCAAAAATTTTTCTTTAGAATGGGGAACAAACTGATAGCTGCATGAAATACAATATGTACGTGTATATTTAGCGCTTGGTCTGTGGCAGTAATCAATGAACAATTGGAGCTAGGATAGTGAAATTTTATATGGACGCAGATCGGAAATGTGCCTAAACACGTATGTATGGACATTGTTCGTAACTCAGCAATTATAAATATGGCGACCGCGCACATCTTTGAGGTTACATTCGAAAAATTTTAAGACAACTTTTGTAGGGGTTTACTAAAGAAATACGTTCGTCCAAACATAGAAACAAATAAATCGATTCCATTCCTTATTTAATTATTTACGTCCTTAATTAAGAGCAGAATAATAATACTAAAAAATCTGTAACAGGTTAAAAATTTCAATTCATTTCTGACTTGACTAAGATTTCATTCTATGATCATCTGCTCGTGAGCCCATGGGATATATTTCATTTTTATTTTATCCGGATTTCACATTTCTTACATGGCCTAAGCCCCTGTAATAATGTGTTAAACCGCATTTTATGTGCTTCCTACACTGCGCTGTCGAATCGCCTGGGCTGCAAGTGTAAAAGCTAAAGCTACCCTGTAACAGGCCGTGGTGACCCATAGAGTTTTGAGACGTCGAGGCTCCCACACTTTACTAGACAGTCGGCTCACAGATGGCGGTAAGATTGTCAGCCTTACGCCCTGGTCACCCATTACACGCCAGTAAGATTCCTGGTACTCATTTCTGTTAGAGACTGAGTCGACACCAAAGCCATAGTGCTTCTGGAAGTATTACGTTAATTGAAAAATCCAATGACTACAACGGGATTCGAACCGCGACCTTCCGACTTGTAGCATACTGGCTCAATCAGCTACGCTATCGCGTGCCCCCAGCTTCTGTGATATAACAACTAAAATACCGAATTGAGCCAAACATGACATTTTAATTAAATGCCAGAAGGGAAGAGAGTTTTTTTTTGGGGGGGGGGGACAGGCTTAGGTTTGGAATAGATCTTGCAATGTAAGAGTATGAGCTTTTTAATCAGGGTCGGGTAAACTTACAGGGCGATGTGCTTTCTCTAAAATGCGAAGAAATTCTTTATTAGCTGCGCCACTGTTAGCTTCTCAATACAGACTCTCTTCCATGGAGTTAGTCAGACTTGTAGTGTACGAAATCTAAAGATATTCATTCGTATAAAGGGGTACGCGTGACGAAATGACGGGTTCTAGTTCGGATGATTGGATTTATTAGCACTTTGGTTACACACTCTTTTAATCACACTCAAATTACAGCACTATCATAATTCACTGTTGCACGCACACACTAGTCATCTCCAGGTAACGTATCTCTACACAGAAACCAGCACTTCAAGTCACTCCAAATATTGCACATAATTAAGGTCTTTAAACCAAACTTTAAATCTTCACAGATCTTCTACGAACTTCCCGTTGCTGTCACACTCAAACACACTCAAACACTGAAACACACTAAACGGAACTCAGAGTAAGAGTTACTTTACGACTGTCGAAGTCAAAGTCAGAGTCAAAGTCACATTGCGACTGACGAATAGTCAGTCAGAAAGTCTTGGTGTCGAGCCCCATCTGGGGCTCATGACCAGATATTTATTACTGTTTGAAAGTTACGGTCTTGTTTTTATGGGGTGCCCTCTCTGACGAGAGGACGGGTCTGTCTTTTGTATACAGTGCAGGTCCCTGCCAGCGCAGTCTTTCTTGGGTCCGAGTTCCTTGGGACTCGCGACCATATTTTACTGTCTCAGATTTGAGACTTCTCTTTTCGTCGCCTCCTACGACTCGCAGGGTCACGGTGGAGGTATTCGACCCCGCCTCCACACGGGTAGCCTCCGCACCTACCACCACAGAAACGTGTTTACCGAGCGATTGCATAGCAACGGATACGGCACCGATAGAAAACCCCGCACTTCAGATGGCTGTATTATGAGTCTTCATTGCTATGAGAACTTAGAAATATATATATACATTTTTACTTCAATTTCCCCTCCCCCATTTATCGCGGCCATATATGACCACAATGGTCACCCCTGAATATTGTTCAATTCTTTTGGCGAGGTCACAGTGATCACGACAGTGCCTCACGGTCTGACCCTCGAGGTCGCAAAGAGAGGGGTAACATTACCCCAATTAAAAGTGATTTACTGACTACTGGCCACGTAGTGTCAGATCGTAACCACTGCTAATGCAGATCAGTTTTGTCGAATATGATCACACGTTTGTCACTCACAAGAACTGTAGATGGGCCCCCGTATTCGTTACTAGATGAACTGTAAAATACTCCCGAGGTTACCTTACAATTTTCTTATGATTTCCCCCAATAAACAGTCACATTATGAAGCAGATTCGGCACTGAATTTGAAAATATTATATACATGAACATAGAGCTTCAAAGAATTAATTTAAAGACAATTTCACGCCGCATTCTCAACAAATAATTAAATGTGACGTGGAAAGGAGGCAGACAAACTTGTGTTTTTCCACCGTTTATAATTAGAATAGTGAAGCCGAGGAGACGAAATGAGCAGGACATGAAGTACGCTTGGAGCAGAAGAGGAAGGAATAGAAGGTTTTGGTGAGGAAGCCAGAAGGAAAGAGACCACTAGGAAGACCTAGTCGTAGTGAGAAAATAACATTAAGATGGATCTTAGGGGCACAGGTTGCGGTGATATTGACTGGCCTGACCTTGCTCAGACCAGATCAGTCGAGTCCATGCCTCCCCATTCTGTCTGCCTAAGATCAAGTTTAATATTATCCGCCCATCTGCACCTTGGTCTTCCTATAGTGGTCTCTTTCTTTCTGGCTTTGCCACTAATAGCCTACATGTAGATTCTTAAGGGTTCTGACGATGGTGTATAACATTCAGGATTAATGGGTTTTTGGACTTTATCCATCGTCCGGTATCCTAGAATCAGAAAACACAACGTTTCGGAAACTGGATCTGTTTCCTTTCTCAGGTGAGAAGGGGGGAGAAACCTACTCCGTTAGGTTCCTTAGAAAGAGATGACCTGAGTCACTGGTTAGCTCTTTCTAAGGAACCCAAAAGAGTTAGTGTCTCTCCCCCTCACCTGAAGATGGAAACAGCTCCAGTTCCAGAACTTTGTGTTTTATAGTTTCTAGAATACTGGACTATGGACAAAGCCCCAAAACCCAGTGATTCTGAGAATATCCTACATACTGTCTTCTCCTCCCCATTCGTGCTGTATGCCTTGCCCATCTCATCTTCCTTGACTTAATCATGCCAATTATACTTGGAGAAGAGTACAAGTTACGAAGCTCCTCATTATGCAGTTTTCTCTAACCACCTGTCACTTAATGCCTCTTCGGTCCAAATATTCTCCTCAACACCCTGTTCTCAAACACCAGATTGAGAAAAAGATGATGATGATGCTAGAATTAAGNATTCCTGGTACTCATTTCTGTTAGAGACTGAGTCAACACCAGGGCCATATTGCGGCTGGAAGGATTAGGTAAATTGAAAGAAATCCACCTCATAGAGAATCGAACCCACGACCTTCCTGCTTGTGGCATAGTGCCTCAACCAACTACGCTACCTCGTACCCCAATAAGGCTGGGGCCACACGAGCGCACAAAATGCGTCCGTTGTAACGAACGTCGTGACGTCCTTTATAGAAATAAACAAGAGAGGCGAATGCTACGCTTTCTTCTGGCTCCATTGCAGACAAAAAACTACGCACAGTATTCTGTAATTATGTGGTGTCCTCAGCAACGTCCGTCATAAAGTACGTTCGTTGCAACGGACGCATTTTGTGCGCTCGTGTGTCCCCAGTAAGAAGTATATTAATGGACCTAATAACAAACAGAAGGAAGCAAAGAGTTAAATAAATGAAAGTAAGCGAATATATAAGCGTGTCAATACATAAGCAATAGTCCGTGTACATAGAAGCTTAAGGATGTTGTGATTTTGTTTCCAAAATTAAGAAGTCATTGTTGTCAGTAGTAGTCATGGAATGGACTGTTAGCTGAAGCAACAATGAGAGTTACACCTATGCTTGAGCCGCCACTGCAATCTCGGCCTTGGACGAAAAAAGAAAAAGAAGTCGTGTTGACAGTAAACATATTCAGTGAAATCGTGATTTAATGCATACAAATAAATCAATAGAAGGCTTATGTGTGGAAAATGTCCCCATGAATGGGAAATTGTTTGTTCGAAAGTTCTGTCCCTTTGTTGTATTTTAGATTCTGAGTGTAGTTTGCAGCTGCTGTTAATACAATAGAGGACTGCAACATTTACACGTACTTTACTTACTTTGGTAATGTCGAAATAATAGATATTAGCGTCATTATCCAGTGTCTGTCACTCTTTGTTCTGTGTCTAATGGCCAAACAACTCAACTACAGAATATCGAACTTCGGACAAAAAGAAATAAATTTGTTTGCTGGTGAACGAAGTAGGTCTAATGCTGACTGCGGTGCTCTGTTGCCAGTTGAAAAAAAGAAGACGGATAAATTTTGTGGTGATTTGTTTTAATAGGCAAACATTTCTGAAAATATTACCACTAGATAGCATCACAGCGTATTGTTAATATTATTATCATGTCACATATATTAGGATAAATGTAGCGTCTCTCTATGGGCCTTCAAATTACTTACTTACGTACTTACTTACCTACTCACTCATGGAGCTGAGCCATTCTTGAAGAGCCGACAATGCTGCAGCTACTCAAGAATTTACCAGCATTTTATGGAAACCGAAGGTTCATTACCATGTTCACAAGAGCCCTCCGCTGGTCCCTATCCTGAGCCAGATCAATCCAATTCATGCCATCCCATACTATCTCTCTAAGATCCATTTTAATATTATTCACCCACCTACGCATTGGTCTTCCCAGTGGTATCTTTCCTTCTGGCTTTCCCACCAATATCCTATATGCATTCCACGTCTCCCCTATTCGTGCTACATGCCCTACGCACCTCATCCTCCTTGACTTGATCATTCTAATTATACTTGGAGGGGAGTACAAGTTATGAAGCTCCTCATTATGCAGTTTTCTCCAACCTCCTCTCACTTCATCTCCCTTTGGTCCAAATATTCTCAGCACCCTGTTCTCAAACACCCTCAGTCTATGTTCATCCCTTAATGTCAGAAACCAAGTTTCACACCCATACAGGACCACAGGCAAAATTGTAATTTTGTATAGTCTAATTTTTATGTTTTTAGACAGCAGACGAGAAGACAAAAGGTTCTGGACTGAATGGTAACAAGCATTACCCGAGTTCAATCTCCTCTTAGTTTCCTCCTGAATCCTTCGATCTGTTATCGTTGTTCCCAAATATCTCAACTGTGCCACATTTTCAAAACATCTGTTTCCTATCTTTGTGTCATGATTTTGCCCTGCATTTTGGTGACGAGACAGCGTCATATACTTAGTTTTCCTTCAAATTACTGAGATTAATTAAGTGAACCATTGAAATTATTGAGGTTAGGTAATTTTGATGATTTTTTCTAACAATTGTCCTTTAAAGATTCAACCGGATTTATTCCAGTGAATAATTAAATATATAGAGAAATAAATAAAATGAGAGAACATTTAGAACAATATTTTTCGCATAAAATTGCTTAAGATTGTAGTTAACTTAAGGTAGCACATTTCTTCTTGAGATGCACTTCAGAATACTCCTTATCTTTAAGAGCATGGTTCAATATTGCGCTCACAAGAGCTCGCCACTAGACCAGCCCATACCCTCAAAACCTCTCTGTTTAAGAGCAATTTCAATATGATCTTCACACCAACGCCTCCATCTTCCAAGAAGTTTCTTCCGTTTAGGTTTTCCAACGCATTGTAGCATGAAGAGCCTTTTCTGTACAAAAGGCGAATAAATAACGGTGTTATGTAACCTGTTTCTAGGCAATTGCACGATAAACACGCCTCTACATCAATAGAGTTACTGTTACAAACAGTGTTTTCCGTACAAAGGGGTTATAAGAAGGAAAATTTGGGCGCCCCAGTCAGTTGAGAATTGGCAGTCGAGTTCCGAAGTTGTCAGTCCGGTGGAGTTCAGCACGAGAAGCTCTGAAGATAAGACCTGAGCGCGTGAAGCTGAAGAATCTCCACTGTTAGAAGCTGTTGCCAGGAAACGGCTGGTGAAGATACAGCAGGCTGTAAAAGGCTGTGACGATTTGTAAATTGTGGAGATTAGCGTTGGAGCTGTAATTGTCCTTAGTTCCGAGTCATGTGTATAAGTGATCAATAAATCCATTCACCAATCTAAAACCCCGTCTATAATCCAAATACTACGTGACAGTATGCAATATTCGCTGCATGCTACATGCACTTCCCCCCCCCTCCTTAATTCGATTATCATAACAGTATTTAATGAAGAACAGTAATTAAGAATCTCCCAATAATGTAGTCTTTTATATCTTCCTGTTGCTTCCTCTTATGTTCTCCTCAGCACCTTGTTCTCAATAGCCCTCAGTCTGTGTTCTTCCCTTACGATTTTCAGACCAGTTTTTACACCCACACAAAACAATTGTTGTCGGTATATACTCGTGAGTCTTAAAGTTTATGACATTAGCACTAATTCAGGGACTTTGTAGCGCAAGGCATCTAGCAGGAAACTGAAAGGGCAAGCTGACCAAGGACACGCGGGGCATAGCGGAGAGTACAACACGTGCCTTTGTGTGCCCCACAATTGTACCAATTAACGGCACACGTCTGTGAGATGTTATCACTATTGGCAGATAATCGGCATTGAGGCCGTTCGCTCATGTGCAGGATGTCAAGGGGGAGACGGAGGCCAAATTTCGGCAAGAAGTTGATCAAGAGGCTGCCATTCTGATGCTTAAAAGTGTTACCACAATAACAATCTTCAAAATTTGAACAGGAGATCGTTAGTAGCAACCTTCTTAAAAATATTGTACCTAATCTAAACAAATTAAGAAGTTGTAGAATAATAAATGTAGCTGTATTATCACAACTATAATTTTGCCTGTGGTTCTGTATGGGTGTGAAACTTGGTCTCTGACATTAAGGGACGAACATAGACTGAGGGTGTTTGAGAACAGGGTGTTGAGGAGAATATTTGGACCGAAGAGACAGGAAGTGACAGGAGGTTGGAGAAAACTGCATAATGAGGAGCTTCATAACTTGTACTCTTCTCCAAGTATAATTAGAATGATCAAGTCAAGGAGTATAAGGTGGGCAGGTCATGTAGCACGAATGGGGGAGACGAGGAATGCGTGTAGGATATTGATGGGAAAGCCAGAAAGAAAGAAACCACAGGGATGATCAAGGCGTAGGTGGGTGGACAATATTAGAATGGATCTTAGAGAGATAGAATGGGATGGTATGGATTGCATGGATCTGGCTCAGGATAGGGACCAGTGGAGGGCTCTTGTGAATACAGTAATGAACTTTCGGTTTCCATAAAATGCTAGGAAATTCTTGAGTAGCTGCAGAATTGGCGGCTCCTCCAGAAGGGCTCAGCTCCATGAGTGAGTAAGTAAGTAAGCTGTATAAACACACTGAACTTGGTGAATGCACAAAGAGTTCCTTAGGCTGGAGGAAAAGTTTTTGGCAAACGTCAACGCACCAATACCGACTGAATTATACTTAAAACTGTTACCATGTTCTGCTCCTATTCTTAAATATAAACAAATCTGTCTCTACTAAATTAAACCATCGCTAATCTGGTTACAGTTAATCCCTATGTTGGATAATCCGGATCGAAATATGAAAAATTATCTTCACAGTTGAGTACGTAGTTTGGAAGACGCGTGGGACTTAGGAGTAAGGTGACTATCAGAATGTGCTGAAGGCAGCTGGAAAGACTGAAACCACGCAAGGAAATATCCAAAATTGGCTTGAACTGGCTGGAGGAGACCCTGGATTACAGTTCCTTGTGGTACTAATTTTTTTCTTAAATAAAAGCTAACTACTTATTTTCATCAGCACTAAATATATTGTTAAAATTTGCATTTATTTACTTTTTACTTTTGTCTTGTCTTTAAGGGCTTTAGGGCTACGTTTTGCTGCATTAATCCGGGTGACTTCCCCCTAATTAATCCGGATTAGCGAGAGTGTATGTTCATCTAACTGACATGCATAACGACAGAACAACAATCGTTAGCCTTTCATATATGAGAATGGAAGATGGAGAGGTGTATGGGGGGCATTGAGGTAGTTTCGAAGTGGGGGCAGTACGATTCGTACTGTTGGGAACATTTTGGCGGAAGTGGTGTGAAGGACATTCAGGAGCGCTCGTTTATAGACGATATCCACTTAAGGTGCTATCCTAGCATTTCCCTGAAGGGGGGGGGGTCTGAGGGGCAATCTCAAGAGGCCCCAGTTAGGCCTCCCATACACACACAGTTTGGCCTTCCGATCGACCTTACAGGCAAAACTGTGACAGTTTACCCCCTTCCTTTCCTCCCCATACACGCGCAGATAAAGCGGCAGGCTTCATGCCACAATCACGGTCTTCCAGCCTATAATGTTGAGTCACACACGTCACGTGCTACGGTCCTGCAGGTAGAACTGACGGACTGACGGGTTTCCCACAGGCCAACAGTCCAAACGATTGGCCGGCCGGCCGCACCACACACATCAGTTTTGCCTTTCAGTCTTCAACTGTGCAGGCCGAACTGGAGGACAAACTGTGTGTGTATGGGGGCCCTTAGGATAGAAGATCTTTGAGCAAAGATCTGTACCTGGGAACTTCCTGAACACGCAGTCGGAACGCTAAGGCAGGAAGAAACAAATGAAACACTGAAAGAGTGGCCACAGAAATATGGTGAAGTTAGAATATGGCTTTTATAGACAGGCGGTAAGCAGAAAAAATGGATACGCCACTGGTTGGGTGGGGCATGGCAGGGGTGTCTACATCTCACCTACAAGAGGTAGCGAGACCTTGGAACTTATCTACCTTTGACCTTTCATTAAGCAGACCTTAACGTCACGAGCTTACATCGCAGCAGACATGGCATATACGTGCAAACCTGGTTCTCTGGTAAGGTTCGGCGTAAGGGAACTGCAACGCCAGTGCGGAGAGAGCGAGTTTCTGCCGAACTATACAGTGCAGTAATCATTCACAAGTGTGCGTGTCAAGAAGACGAGGCCTTATGGAAACTTGGGGGGCCAGGGGAGGCGCGGGCGCTATTAACACGTATCAGAGCTGAACATAGTTGCTAGTTCCGTCAATAAAGAACAACAAAAGAATATTCGGCGCAATATATAAAAACGTTTTATAAAAAATGCACCGCTTTGGCAACATGGAAGCTAGAAAACTGGTTTGAAGGGTAATGGAGAAAACCCGTCGCATATTTTTTTCAGACCATTCTAGAAACGAGAGAGACAAAAGTTTACACGTAAAGATTTTACTATAGACTTCTTTTAAGCACATTTTAATTAGTCTAACTTGTTTCAATGATAAATTGAACTCACTGAGAGTACTATATAACGGAACCTAGCGCTTCCTTGAGATCTGTGAACAGATGATGTACTGTCTCTCTGTATCTCCCCATTTATTCAGCATATGACGAATGCAGACTGTCTAGCTCACTGTAAAAGTATAGCTGTTTCTGGTCTTAATTACTTAAGCACCACGCCATGGAGACATATCGGGGAATGGAGGTACAGCTCCACCGCTATAACTTCAGCATTAGATTAAGGTGAGTGGTCAACTTGAGACCCCAGCCGTCTTATCCCCAGGGGAAGAATTATCTGAAGTAGATTTGAGATTGTCACCTGAATTCATATGGAGAAGGGTAGGTACTAGTAGAGAGTACTTGTGAAAACAGCACTAAAATTTCGGGTTCCAAAAAATGTAGATATTTTTTTGAATAACTGAGCGACTCGCAGCTTCTCTTCGCCACGTGACTGTGAGCCGCTCTGTTTCTTCATCTAGTCCTGATGTGTGTTCCCATTCCTTTTCTATAATTCTTTGAATGTGTTTCTTTTGTCTTGTCCTTTCAATCTGTCTTTTCCAATTCTCTGTCTCACGTTATTCATTTTCCAAAGTATCTTCTCCCATTGTTTGTCATTAATTTTAACTTATCCGTCTGTCTCTCTTTCTCACTGCACACTCGAAATGTATTCCTTTATATTCCGTACCTCTCTTCATTTATCCAAATTTTACATGGCTGATTTCGCTCTCTCTCCTCTGCCTGAATGTTTTCTTTTCCCTCTTGTGTATTTTTTCTTCCTATGTCCCAATTGTCTGTCTTACATGTCTGAGTGGCTGCTCGAAGGCGTGGTTGAGTGGCAGACAGCTCATCAAAAGCTACTGATACACATACCAGCATTTCTTGTTTAGAGAATCTTCAATGTAACCTACTGTTGAGGTTACTGAGTTTGTCTGCAGGCATGCAGCTGCTAGAATGGCTTCATCTTGGTACTACCTGATGTCAAAACCCACAATACTCGATCTTGGGAAGAGGGACGCGTCACGAAGTAAAACAAGAAGTTCTTGTGTCTGCTGGAAGCTATAGAGAGACAACGCAACAGAGAAGTGTTTCAGCTATGTGCGTGCGTAACTTCGACTAGTGTACGTTTCGACTGTTGTATGATCAACAACTTACACAAATAATTGAATCGGTTCTGCTTTCGCATTTACGGGTTTTATATTAAATGTTCTTGAAGTAGATGCTATTAAAATTAAGTAGAAGATGTTCCAATCCATAATCCCACCAGTGATGGTACGTAAATTGTAGAATAAATGTTAAAGAAGCCTGTGTTGCAAGGCTATGTCAGTAACACCGGCGCCTGCGCATTTGAAACTAAAATAAACGAAAATACAGTATTTCACACACGATTTGCAATGCAGTCACAATCTCTAATTCTTCATCAGGCCAATCAGATACTCACTGACGCAGTGGCGAAAATTCAATCATCTCGCAAAATAACCCATTACGTCTCTTTGTAGAACAATTATCGTAATAATTCGAATGGTTATGTCTTTATGTTTTTCTCTCCCTAACGTGTCCACCATGTTAGGGGTGGCATTTTGAAGAAAGACAATGATAGAGATGTACATAAAAGTAGATTAATTGGTTAAAATATTGTGACATGTATACCCATTGCTAGGCAACGACTCGGTAAATACATTCTCGCAAAGCGTACGCGTACAGCAGAATGACATCCATTGCTAGATAACGAACCAGTAAACACGCCTCCTTAACAATATAGGCTGTTTTCTGTGTGGTCCGTGCCGAATGGTTAAAAAACGACACAGAAGACGCGACAAAGCAATATAGAAGCAGAGCACACCCGTGTGGAGGCGGGGTCGAATACCTCCACCGTCACCCTGCGAGTCGTAGGAGGCGACGAAAAGAGAGGTCTCAAATCTGAGACAGTAAATTATGGTCGTGAGTCCCAAGGGACCCGGACCCTAGAAAGACTGCGCTGGTAAGGGCCAGCAGCATATACAAAAGACAGACCCGTCCTCTCGTCAGAGAGGGCTCCCCACAGAAACAAGACCGTAACTATCAAACAGTAATAAATATCTGGTCATGAGCTCCAGATGGGGCTCGACACCAAGACTTACTGACTGACTGTGACTTTGACTTTGACTTTGTTAAGCAGAGCAGTCAAGAATGGAGAGTGAAAGTTTCGGGGCGCCGGACTGCCGGGATATGAGCTCGGGAGCAGAGGAATTGAACTGAGTCGAGTCTTCGGAATTGGCAGCTGCAGAATATTGGCAAGAATGAATTAGGCTGAGAAAAGAAGACTCCGTGTGTGATTTGAAGTTACAGTGAGGCTGTTATAAATCCGTTGCCAGGATAGGACAAGTGAAGACTGAGAACCCTAGTGCGTGTGTAACGGTGAACTGTAAAGCGTGTAGAACAGCGATAGCGCCATATTGCCTGTAGTCCCGAGTTGTGTGTATTCGGTTTCAATCCAATCATCCAATCCAAAACCCATCATATAAGTCACCTCTACGTATGAGAGACAGACAGATAGAGTGAGAGATAGATAGAAAGTTAGATGGATATATAGACACACAGACAGATAGATAGATAGAAAATTGGGTAGACAGACAGGCAGGCAGGCAGGCATAGAGAAAGATAGATAGATAGAAAGAAAGATAGATAGCTGGATAGACAGACAGACGCTGTCGCGTGTTTATGGCACCGCGTCTAATAATAACTGGGTTTTGGATTGGATGACTGGATCTACTGACACCTTCTTGTACAGTCACTCCTACTCGCAATAACATAAAATAAGTCACAATACGTGACTGCCTAGGACTGGCTCTAGTCTGACTGGACTACTACCGTCTTCTCTTCTAATCTGCCTTCTCCTGGCTTCTGTCTTCTGCTCTGACGGACTGACTTGGTTCTTATCTAAACGGCTGCTTGTATAGCGTACTGCTATCCTACGAAATGTTCGTTTATACGGAAACGTGTTTCGTTCCTAGTTGGTTCCCAACAATCCATTTCCATGGAAACGTGTTTGGCAACGCGTTCCCTAGCAAAGTGTCTGCATGTCACAACATATAGACTATGAACGAAACTCCCGGTTATAGAGAGAGCGCTATTTGAGAACTGAACTAAAAGTTGTAATAAATGTTGTTAAGAGATAGCAGAATTGAGAATGAAAAAGGCGCAGAGACTTGTGCGAGAACTCTGCTCACTCTAGTACGAGTTAAAGCTTTCCGCCATGTTTGTTCCACTTCAACTAAAATCGGAATCTATCAGCAGATTTCCGTACAACTGTCCAATATGAAATCGCCATGCAGATTCATTGAGACGGCCTCAATTTGTGCCGCAAGAACGGTCAGATTCACAGACATGGCGAAGCTAATTTGTGAATATTTTGCAAATTTTCGCTACGAAATAGCCAAAACTTACCTAAATTAATTCTCTCTATTCTATTTTTATGTTGTATTTATTCAGTTTCTTTCATTTTCTCTTCTCTGTGTTTTTTGGCCAGTTATATATTCAGGTTGACCGCTTATCTGAACTACAAAGTGATAAATTTATCCCCAGACATTTGCATGTAGCTTCAGTCTTGGGAATACATCGAAACCACACCTAGACCGTGCATGGACAGAGACATTTTGCTGACACGTCACGGAGACGATGTAATCTCAAGTTTCAAACTACATACCATGCAACAAAATACTGAAATCAGTTAAGTAAAGTAAAGTAAGTAAAGTTATCCCTGTAACAGGCCGTGGAGGCCCATAGGGTTTTGAGACGTTGAGGGTCCCACATTATCTAGACAATAGGCTCATAGATGGCGGTGAGGTTTTCAGCCCTACGCTCCGGCCGCTCTTTACCCCTAAAGAATTTTCCTGGTACTCATTTCTCTTATAGGCTGAGTCGACGCCAGTGCCAAAGTGCGGCTGGAAGGATTAGGTCAATTGAAAAAAAAATCCAATGACCTCACTGGGACTTGAACCCGCGACCTTCCGACTTGTAGCATAGTGCCCCCACTAATAACTAAGACAGGCACTACATGGAGCGGAGTTCGTCTTGAGATGGAAATACTCGCTCTGTTACCGAAAAGTTCTCAGCGTTTGATGGTACCCGACGTACGTTACCGTGTTCAGAATAGCCTCTAAGCCAGATGAATCCAGTCCACATCTTCTTCTAACCCTGTTTCTTTAAGAAACATTAAACGTAAACAGACTCCTACGTCTAGGTTTTCTAAGTTGTCTTCAGGTTTTTCCTGCTGAAACTTTGTATGCATTACTCGTATCCCCACCAATCTCATAAAAGTAAAAAGTAAGTAAAGCTATCCCTGTAACAGGCCGTGAAGGCCCATAGGGTTGTGAGACGTTGAGTGTCCCACATTTTCTACACAATCGGCTCAAAGATGGCGGTAAGGTTGTCAGCCTTACGCACCGGCCGCGCTTTACTCCCCAGGAAAATTATTTAATTAATTCCTGGTACTCATTTCTGTTAGAGGCTGAGTGAACTCCAGGGCCATAGTGCAGCCGGAAGGATTAGGTCAACTGAAAAAAATCCAATGACCTCATCGGGACTTGAACCCGCGACCTTCCCAATCTCATTCTCCTAATTATATTTTATGAAGAGCATAAAACGTAAAGCCCCTCATTATGTAGCTTCCTTCACCATTCCGCAGTGTCTGTACCTTAGGACCCACAGCCGGGATAGCTCAGTCGGTATAGAGACTAGCTATGAGTTGGACGGCCAAGGGTTTGGAGTTCCAGTCCCAGTAGGCGAGGATTTTCTCCTCTCCATGTCATGCAGACCGATTCTGGGGTCCCCTCAGCCTCCTATCCAATAAGTATCGGGGACTCTTCGGAGGAGGAGGTAAGGCCGCTGGGGCGTGAACCTGATTACTCACATCCAACTAGTGCCGAGGTCAGGAATACATGGATCTATAAATCCACTTCCCCATACGTCTTCATAGTGTAGTGCTTGATTAGTAAAGAACAGGCATGGCTTTACCTTTATGTGTTCTGAAGTACCGTAAGCCTCTGTTCTTCCCTTGAAGGACGAAAGCCCCAGATTCACGCATGCACAAAACTGCAGGAAAAATCACAGTTTTCCACTTCGTGTGATGAGTAGTGTCGAGCGGGTAGTAAACATTTACGGAGTGAGATTTTGTTGACCCACAGCGAAGTCTGAAGCTTGTACAATGTATTTATCAATCTCACGTTTGATTCTCATTTCGATAATAAGTAAAAACCTCTTTCACGCTCAGGCAAAAACAACGGGTCTCTATTTAAAAATTATTTAGGCAGACAATAGTTGTTTTGTGAAAATTATACGTGAAAATATAATATTTTGATTGTGGGGGTAAATAACAGAGTTTTTAAAAGTAAAAGCAAGTCGTACGTATAGTTACCTCTCTGATTTAAAGAATTAGCATTTGTTGGGTCTCTAACTGGGGGGAATTTGGGCTCCTATTGTAGCATATGAAATGAAAATGTTGGGATTAAGGATCTTACACAACTGCTACAGTGTTGCAAGCAGCTCCTCAGTCAGCAGCTCAGGTATGTTGGGCGCTATTGCTCCATTCAGCTATACGTGTATGTTACAGGGCCTACTCTCCACTCCCGCAGTGCCGCGACGCCAGTTCAAGCCACGCTGCACTGTAACAGCGGGTCGCGCGTGTTGTCACACCCACGCTGGTTCTGAAACCGTGTCCTCGTTTCGTATGGCTGCTTATTGTAAATGAGGAAATTAATTTCTTCGTTTTTCTTAAGGAGAGTGAGATGGGAGAGGCATGTAATACGCACGTGAAAGATCAGAAATGAGTATAATATTCTGGCGTAAACTTGAAGGGAAAAGACATGTAGAGACAAGCAGGGATCAATATTAAATCGATGAAAATACAATGCAAATACTTTCTCGTACAAGCTAACCTTGGTAAGGAAGTTAATTGATGGTTGATAGGCCATTGTTAGTTACTGAATACAGAATTAAATTCTTCTGACCAGTAAAGCAGGTTTTGACAAAATCGATGGTTTGATTTTGAGTCGCCAGTGAGCACTCCATTGTTTTTCTGAAGGCGCCATTAATGCAGTGTTATTTAGGGACATGGTCTCCATAAACTATGGTCATTTAATAAAAATCGTTACAGCCATTTTCGAGAGAATAGCCATTTTGTTTTGCTGAACTCATTTGAAGGGCCCCTATTTTCTTTTTTTGAGATAGAATGCTAATATCCACCGACCTATGATGGATAAATTCTGAAACACTAAATGTAAATAAAATGTGTCAAATCGTTCAGGCACTGGTCAGTCGCACACCCACGCATACAGATACAGGGTGTTTCACGACTTTAGGGCATAACTGCAGGAGGTGATTTCATAGGTCTTTGTGATCAAAAAAGTTCATATAAACATGTGTCCGATTTTGGACGGTTACGGAGTTATGACCGTTTTAAACTCAGAACAGAAGGTAACGATTACTGACAATAAACGGAACAAAATAATAAATCAACATAATGCATGACACATTTAAAGTATGAATGTAAAGTTAACTTCGTGAAATTACCTTTAATTTGAATTTATTGGTGCTTAAAGCTGATTTTCGAAAATGCCACCGCCGGCCGCAACACAGGCTGCCGCTCGGTTGCGAACCGCGCCGGACATACCAACCCACCACACCTTAGGTACCTCTCCAGTGTCGAGATAACGAGAACGCTCTGTCTGTAGCTGGCTAAAAATAGCGACCCG